>NC_053025.1:555911083-556029962 GCF_003073215.2 Triticum urartu | reverse complement strand
AAGCTTGAAAATTTGACTAGCGTAAGGAAAGGTATTTGCAGACTGTTGGATAAATTTTCCGAAAATAATGGATTTCTGTGTGTTACCAGAGAAACGATCTCATGCTGCAGAGGTAGTGTCCTCTTGAACAGGTTCCCTGTTTTAGTTTACCACAATGCGAGCACACTGCAAATGATGATGAATTTTGACAACATCAATTATTGAACCAGATATGAATGCAAATTAATTTTAACATCATAGAATTCAATACCTATCCAAGAATTGTTGAAGATGCGTCAGATCCTGAGCGTTTGTTGACTCTCTAAGAGAATCGATGTAGTAAATTGTGTTCTTGTTTGGAACAATGAATACCAATATCTATTGATTGCTACATATTAAGAAAGCCATGAACTTAGAATGATGTCGAAATCTGAAAGACAATCAGTGCATGTGTGGTTGTTTACTTGACTTACCGTTCATGATATGGCCAGAGAATTGATTATGCATGGGACTTGTTTTCGAAGATACGGGCAACCGTGTTAACGACCCAGCCCCGTCGGTCCTTTTCATGTAACGTTGTGCCATTTGCTAATGCAGGATCTATGAAATACACACTCTCACTTTGTCTTCTCTACGCGTTCAATCCCTTGAGAGGAATAAAATGCAGTTAGTTGTTTATCATTTATAGCCTTGTATGGAGAAGTTGATTAGAGTTTGTTAAGTACTTACAAAATCACACATCTAACAAGAGCGGCATCGAGCACGTTGAAGTTGAAGAAGAGATGTAAGTCCTCGAAACTCAAAATGATGGAACCAGCATCGTGTCGGAAATGATCTTTGTTGTAGTGGACTAGCAAATGGTGATGACCTTCTGACATTTGATCCATGCAATATTCATGTAACTTGCGGCAACTGGAGCTGCACTCATCAAAGTATTCACCAACAAGAAATGGCTGGCCATGGACGTAATTGCGTGCTTCAAGTACGCCTGCTTTATCTTTAGCAAGCAACAAACATACTTCTTCATCACCCATGGCGTCAGATATAATATTACTCCCCGATTCGAACAAGCCGCTGTTAATTTGGTTCTGGGCGATGAGTGCTTTAAGTAAGAGGCAATCGTTCTCTTTCTTCTTCACTCTCCCGCTACGCTTCCTCGTGGTCGTGGGTGTAGCCTTTTTGGCCACTTCCTTCTTGGTACTTGAAGCATTTCTGGCAGAATGTCTGGTTGCGTGCACGGTAGACTGCCGAGCAGACGGTGAAGCTTGGACGGACTGCTTAGCAGACGGTTTATCTATGCCGGACCGCTGAGCTGGCGGTGCTGTTGTGACAGACTGCTGGGTTGTAGGAGCAGAGGCATCGGACTGCTGACCATGCGTGGAAGCTATGTCAGGTTTCTGCGAAGGTGGTGCCAACTTGTCGGTGTGCTGAGGAGGCCATGCCAACGCGTTGGTTTGCTGAGCCGGAAGTGCTGACGCATTGGTATGCTGATCACGCGTCTGCGGACCGATGGACTGATGAGCAGTCGGTTCTGGACCTACAGACTGCTTAGCAAGTGGTTCCGAAGCATCAGGCTGCTTAACAGTCTGTTCCACCAGGTTGGTCTGCTGAGCATGTGCTACAGCTGGGTCTCCCCCCCGCTGCTTCAGCGGCCGACATCTGAACCGGTGGTGCGTCATCAGCAGTTGTAGGCCTTGCCACTGGCTGCTTTGAGGCGGAGGATGACTTGGCCTTTACGCCACAAAGTCGGTCCGGCTGATCACAGGTTGATGTATCAGCCCGCGAGAGCTGCTCTGGCAAGGAGAGCGTCACGAGTTGAGGGGCGACAGTGGTTTCTCTTGGCGGGGCTTCAGGAATCTCATCAATGAACTCTATTTCCTTTCGTGGCCACTGGATGTGATGTAAAGTGTTTCTCCCAAGGTCCTTTGCTCATTGAAGTCTCCTAGGACATTCTTCAGGTCAAATTCATTGAATCCAGGCTTTACCTTAGTCACGTAGCACTTCACACAGCCCGGCTTCAATGGCACATTATCCAAGAAGAGGCCATCTTCCAAGAAGGGTGGGCAAACCCAGGTTGTTGCACATTTTAATGTACCTTCATAATGTGTAAGCACGCCCTTAAATCTGTCTTCCATTCCATATAGATCAGATATAGCATCATCACGAGTAGCTGCAGTCTCAGTGTCGCTGGGGTCAGCTCATGCACAGCTACTCTTGTGCAGTGTTGTCGTCGCGCAATAAGCAGCAGCATCCATGCCCGCCTCCCCTCCCATCTGCTAGCTATCTGTCAGTGTTAGAGTCTTCTGCATCATCATTGACTCCTCAACATCCTTTCGAACAGTCGGATAAATCTCCTTCTTCAACTTTTCAAACAATGCATTATGTTTCATTTCACTCCTCGCTTTTTTCATGCTGAGCCTCTCTTCTTTGCTGAGTGTGAAAGCCCTCTTGTGCGGGACATTAACACATATACCCCTTGCACGGCCAGGGGGCTCTTTTGTGTCTAGAGCAATGGATAAAATGTCACATGGCCCTGAGTTCCTGTAGAACCTTCCAGGGATCTTGGAAGCCTCTACCATCACCTCATATAGTTTGGCGTCACGTGTGTTTTCAAAGTAATAAGTTTCGTCATCATGCCTCTTTGCACGTGCCCGCAAGTAGTCTCTGGCGCATTCACCCTTGATTTCACTAAAGGCCGGATTCCCACCCGCCGCTACTACTTCTTTGTCCTCCCGTTCCCATATCAGTTTCATGCCGTAGTATCCTGCCACACCCATATGGTGGGGGTGTATGTTCTTCTTATGAAGTTCCGATTGCTTGAAACTCTTCACAGCAAACTCTGGAGTTGCCCTGACCCTTTTGAATTCTACCTAGTCTGCCTTTGTAATTTTGGGGTATGCGGGGATTGGGTCCTTGCCTTCACTCAAGTACCTCTTGTACAACACGTGCTTCCAGTTTCTCCAAGCATCCCTAGCCTTCTTCAGTGCAGTGTGTTCCACCTGCATTCTTCACTGCTCTGGAACGTTGAGGTGATCCATGATCTCCCGGACTATCCTTCACCGTGTTTCTGTGTCAGCCTTCCGAAACCCCGGCAGATTAATGTTTGAGCCTTGCCCTGCCAACAAATCCACACACTCCTGAACCTCATGCGTGCTTTATCTGGTTTAGTTGGAGCCCAGGACTTTAAATCAATCTCGGTTACTTCATATACACCTTTAGGTTGGTGTGTGGGCTTCCTTGGAGCGTTCCTTCGTGTCCTGAACGGAAGGGTAATTGCTGCAGCTCTATCCCGTTCAAGACTACTTGATCCCTCACAATCTGTTGAAGACCTAGGGTTGCCCGAATCAGATGAAGATACATGGCCTGAATGAGTGTTGTCGCTGCTACTCGGCATCTACAGAGAACACATGCAAAACTCAGGAAAGGAGGATAAGCATAAAACTAACAACTTGGTATCAAGCTTTCTAAACATGCCATGCAATAATTTAGAAAATGTATGGCTAATTTGTTAAGTTTGTGTGACTCGCGCGCCCGCGATCTGTAAATAGGTAGTAACTTATTGGAACAAATACAACTTATATGTAGTAAGGAAGGTAGATAATGAACATATATACGCTCTCCGTTATTTTATAGCCAATTTGGGAACATACGGAACGAAATTGGAAGAGGTATTGCGAGGAAATATGCCTCACCACGATGGAGAGCAGTAACTAACATGATTCTTAATGCAAACCCGGTCGGACCATAGGAGAGGCGAGGGTTACTACATCGATATGCTCGAGGGTGGCTGGCGAGCAAACGAAGACGGCGAGGCGCGGGCCACCGCATGTTGGGAACGACAGTGGAGGTAGGCTTGACACCGAAGAGCGGGCACACGGTCGGGGTGAGCACGGCGGCGCCAGAGAGGGTTCTGCTGTGGATCTGGGGGAGGGGGGAGCTGGCGAAGGAGATTGGGTGGACTAGTTGAGTGAAACGCGGGCAGACGGTGGGGGGTGTTGGCGGCCTAGGTGAAAAGGGTGAAAAATATCCCCGGTCGCCGTGCGCGCGGAAAGGCCTATGCAAACGGTTGCCTCTAAGCACTCGTGTGCACAAACAAAATAATTTTGTTTGAGATGAAGACGTGAGCTCATCGTTTCGCCTCTAAATTTTTCGCATGTAAACCAATCACAATTTTACCACGGGTTTGATTTGCTGGCGCATTTCAGGTCTCGTGTGCTATATGTAAGACATTTTTTTGGCATTTACCGTGCATGTTGGCATATAAATAAATTCCTAGCCGGACTACATTTCTTGTCGAAAGGGATGAGGATTGCCGTTTGATCTGGGAGCATCCAACGGTGCAGACATACGATCCATGGGGTTTGGGTTCTGACCAATCAGAACGCACGACTCAGATCGCGCGCGTGGCAGAGGGGTGGGGGGTGCATCGGCCACGGTTTAGTAGACACACGGCTTTCATGAGTGAACCGTGTGCTCTTTGAAAACATTTACATTACCTAACATCATATTTTTGTTCGAATGGAAACATGAGTTCATTGTTTCGTCTCCAAATTTTTTCCACGGTAAGAAATCATGAGTATAGTGGAGAGTGTCATCGGAAAATGCGAACAGCGGCCGCGCACCAGGCAGGCTGGTATCGAGGCCGTGAAAACACCATGTGGATTCCCGCTCGCAGCGTATCCCTCGCGTATTTCATTTATTTTTGGCCTGTATTGGAGGAGCCAGGTCCCACGCACATGCAAAAGTCTATAGGCCTCTGTCTCGCAGCTGACATGTATGAACAGAACTTTGGCGAGCTGTGCATGTTCGACCGGGGATGGCAGAGACATGTACGACGTGCATTTTCCCTGTGGAGCAACGTTGCTGATTCACATCCACAATTTTCTTCAATCAGGACGATGTGGCATTCTGACGACCAGTTAACACGCAAGTTGGTTTCCTTTAGGTACAGTTCGCCGTACTGAACCAAATAAGTTGTTTTGTTTCACTAATTGTCAGGCCTTGCCCATGATTTTGACAAGTGTCTGGGTTAGTAAGATGTGCCCCATGCGTGCAGTACATTTACCATGATGCATGTCATGTGATGATGGTTATCTAACACAAGTTTAACACTTGGCTGGAACATTTCAAATCAACGACGCGTTCAGGTTTTAGGTGTGATGGCCGCTAATAACCATAGAGATATCATTACCCAGTTCAGGTTTTATGCGTGAGGCCCGCTGCTGTGCATCAAATTTGCGCTGCGCATCCTGGTTCTCTTTTCAAAGTCATGTCTCTTATGGGAATTTACTACGTCGTCACCTCACCCACAGTTGTCTCCATCTAGCCCTGCCCTCGGCATTCATCTCTCCAACCCCCGCTGTTCTTCCCCTGCTATTGTTCTGAAGGAGCCAGCCAGAGCACCGACTCCCTCGTCCCCGGGCGTCCAGGCGATGCCGAGGTTGATTCTTGGCCGGTGGCGTGCGGCGTACGGTGGAAGAGTTCTCCTGAAAGGTACCCACCCTCGCCCCCCTCCTCTGTTTTTCACGTTGTGGTGCCATATCCGCCTCTGTTTGTGGTGTTTTGCTCATCCCTAGCTCGCTTCTGTTCGCATAGGCAGAAGTTTTTTGTTGTGAGGCCGTTAGAGAAGTGAGGATAACATATTTATTTAGCGGGATACAAGATGCTATGGTGATTAATCGTGTAGAAAACAGTGACCAATCCCCAGAAGATTGGGTTAGTGACGAGGATGGTTCAGGTGGTTTCACTGGATTACCAGGGACACCATGTTTTACTTCCAGGCTTTCATTGCTCAAATTTGGTTCGGTTGTTGCCAAGTTCAGTGATTTCAAGCGGCAACTAGTTATGGAGACTGGTTTTGGGGGGTTTCTAGAGGTGAAGGCATGGCAGAAGATTAATCTGAAGTATAGCGCTTTTTTAATGGACCGAGTGCATGTAGAATCCAGCACAATCAACCTTGAGGAACAGGGCGTGCTTGAACTGTCCGAACAGAAGCTTAATTATGTTTTTGGCATCCCCTCCGGTGAATTCGATATAAACGGCAAAGGCGTCGAGCCATCAGAAGCCTGCATCGAGTACACCCGAATGGCAGCATCATTCAGCGACAAAGGCACACATAGCCTAAAAGCAGCTGAAAATGTTTTGCTTGGAGCTATATCAGAATCGTCATCCCAAATACAGCAGGACTGTTTCAAGATTGCATTTGTTATTTTTATAATCGGTCATGTGCTGACTCCCACCTCCAAACATGATTATATATCCATAGACTTCTAGGCTGCACTGAATGACATTAGCAAGATCAAGAGTTGGAACTGGGGAGAGTATGTACTGAAACACTTGTTTCAAGCTGTCAGAAAGTTCAAGACAGATGTTTCAAAGAGAAACCCAACCATCCACATAGTTGGCTGTCACTTGTTTCTGCAGGTATGTGGTCCAGTTTGCACAAACTAGTGAGCTATTTCATTTTTCAAACTTCTTGCTGTGCCAATCTAGAGCCCATGCTAATGCATTTGTTCTATGTTGTCGTTACATATAAATCAGGTTTTTGTTCTCGATTGTCTCGACCTTGGTATACTAAACAAGCCGCAAGAAATAACCCCCCGCATAGGTTTGTATGATTATGATTCAATGAGGAAGATGGTTGAGAAGATTGCAGTGAACATATCTCCTGGGGAGATTTCCTACCACGGGGGAGCGGTAATTATCGTCTTCTTAATTATTGAAGTTTGCGGTTTGTGATATATTTTCTTGTACTTGTTTTTCCACGCACCATACTAAAAACTCTCACTGTTTGCTTTAGGTTCGGCCCGAGCTCTCTGTTAGCCAGCCGATTGAACTCCATGCGAAAGATACATGCTCCCTAAATCCCCCCAAACAAGCAACAGCCCGTAAAGAGCAAGCATACCATCCACGCCAATGCTACGGTGTAATTACACAAGGACTGGCCCACAAGATTTTTCAAATTACATCCACACAAAATACCCGAACATAGTAAGTGTGCCAAAACATGACCATTCATCTGTTGCCCTGTGATGACATATATTCATGCCTTGTGACTAAACAGTTATCTCTCTAACAAACATCTAGTCAGCAGAGAAGCTGGGTATTCTTCTTCGCGAGCAGAATGCACATGGTCTCGCTAATATAACAGAAATGCGCCAAGCCTTCCAGACAAACATGTTCACTTTCACAGACAAGCTTATGGCCTGTCTAGCAGAAAGTTGTACTTGCTACAAGGCATTCGGCCGCAAATCTTGCATTTTGAATGGTGAAGGCACAACCAACTGTCAACCACATCCTACAACATCAACAGACCAGAACCAATTCAACACTCCTTTAGTAAGCAAGGTTGGGCCACGCTTGCCTGCACCAGGCCACCATGAAGGTGCATCAGCAACATGAAGCTTTTCCAAGAACTTTTCCAAGAAACAAAACAATCCCAACACCCTTCATGTTATTACTTTCACAGGAGCCATGTCAGCTACCAGCACAACATCTAGAAAAAGGGAAGGAAGTATATCATCTAGTGTGCACTCTGGGTTAGCAAAGAAGCAATGCTCACGCGATGCACAACCGGTATCACCACTGGCACCAACACATGAGATTGAAAAGCAAAGCCAGATGGCCATAGCACAGGATTCGTCGGTTATGGAGATTGCTAGCACGATTGCCAGCATGTACGATGATCTAACGACCATTCTTGTAACACATTATGCTGAGATCCGGCCATCTCCTGAGTTCATCTTGTTTGGATCAACTACAGAAGGCGCACCTTTGAAGATCGACCTTCCTAAATGCAATTTCGACAGAGACCCATGGGTTGTTGGTACAGTAACCGCCCCACCACCCGAGAACGCTCTCAGAGCTATAAGAGACTGGATGGCAGCAACTTCTACCTTAAATCTTCAGAGGCAAGCATAACCACTCAGCAAACATACACTGATGGGTCTCTAAATTTTCAGAGGCAAGCACTAACCTTTTCCATTCATCTTTTGTGATTAACAGGCCATGGGTTGTACACCCCAAACCTTGTTTCATCTCAATGGATGGCTTAGATATTCAGCAACAGCTTGTGGCACACGAGAAAATGTCCCATGAAATTTGTACTTCCATCTTCTGCAGACTTGCCCAACTTGACATGTGCTTCTCAAAAGACACTCCTGGGATGATATGGAGGAAATACATCGAGCCCGATTATGCGGTGAGTGACACCATCATACCAAGCCCCAATTTTAAAATTATGGCACATTTTTGCTGACCGCAAACCTTTTCCGAATGTGCAGACAATTGTTCTGTCCAATGCCGACCCACTGACCGTGCACTCCATTAGGGCTAGCTTCCAGGAGGGAACCGCCTCTTGCAACCCAACATCATGCCGCATGGTAATCCGACATCATTCAAACACTTTCCTTTTTTGTGCAACCTTACATCCCCATTGAAATCACTTTTTTCCATGTCCATTTGTTAGTGGTTTATTCCAGCTATTCTCCTAGATGGCTGGGTGGTTTATGCATTTGACATGCTGCGCAACCGAATCGTCGTTTATGATCCTGCTGTTGGCCCATTCGGATACAGTAATCGCCGAGTCAGCATGCATGAATTTGTGAGCAACAAACTTCATGCTGCTCTGTTTAACTGCCTCTACAGTTTTTTCAGTCCATGGCATTGTGAATCAACTCACTGGACACGTACATTTCCAATCATAATGAGAGAACAATTTCACAAGTAAGCCCCCCTGATCCACCACTGCCTATACATGAACAGCCATTATCCTTGTCAAGTAATTCTCACTTCTTGGATTTCATTCTTTAATTCGATATGCAGGGACGAAGCCGGATTGTGTGCCACTTTTTTTTGCAAGGAACTATGACGGTGACAAGTTGCAAATCCCACTCACCAAAGTAAGCTCTTCAGATTGAATGAAACACCAAGTCCCTGAGGATGATTTAATTATTCAAAAACACTAATGTCTCATCGACTATCTTATCTCGTAGGAAACACTCGTATCGCACATCAAACTCATGTTGTACGAGCTGATGAGGACGCAAGGAAACCAAACAAAAGATGCCAGCGACTCGCTCAAAGCAATTAAAGGGTCGTTTGTCGTTCTATAGGCAAACATTGTTGTTTTAAGGAAGAGGTAGCCATTTATGTGACAACTTGACTAGATATGGCATTTGTGTGTCTGGCATCTTCCCATTTTAATCCCATGTTGTAATGAAGCTTATCAGAGCTAAATGCAAACAAGTTATGACAAACTAGTTTTCATCTGATGCAGTTACAGGATAGACATGGGGATACATGTATGGACACCAACGTTAGATATGTTCCAAACTGGGCTACCAAATAATTTCCTACACAAATAAACTATTCCACACCAGTGCCACAACCAACACAAATAGGGCCACATTTTTCCAGTAGCCACACCTTGCGGTCACAGGCAGTCGAGCTACTGGAGCTGGATGATTCTCTACCTGGACAACCTGCCTCTCTTGCACAGCCATCGCTCCCCTGCATAGTTCAGAATTCATCATCTCCAGCAGGCGAACCTTGTCTCGCAGATCAATCAGCAGTTGCTTCAGGAAGCAATCTTCAATGGGATCGTCGTGCCACTCATAGAAGTTGCACCCTCCCATCTGAGCCCAAACCATAGCACATCATATCAACTAGAAAGCTCACGCTAAAACACAGCAGAAACAGGTTGGTTGTAAGATTGACTTACCCTTGACATGGCACATGTTTTGTACCTTCTTCCAGGGTTCTCGTCACTCCAGGAGATCCACATGGTTGCTTTTGGCTTGTGCTTGCATTCACAAGGCGTTGGTGGTTCGTAGTCCATAGGCCCGACCCTGTACCTCACCGGGGACCTGTTTTGCCCATGGAAGCCAGGCCTGGAGGAAGAAGCAGATCTAGAGCTTGAAGAAATGGAATAAGACATTGCCGTTGGATGTGTGTGTGGGAGGATGGTGGTGCTGGGTGCCTGGCATGGTCATTATATAGCCAGCGGCTCCCTCCCAATGGTCCGATTCTTTCAAATATTGTGGCTGGTGCTGCTCGCGGCACCCATTTGACTGTGGCGTACATGTGGAGCCGCAGAGATACATGTCTCCTAGTCAACTAGGTACGCACACTAGTTTGTTAGGTACCAATCCAGTCGCACAGTTCACCCAACTATGCTGCCATTTGACAAATCAACCCCGTAGTCTGTATCTTAAGAGGACCAAATTCAGGTCAACACAAACAACACACAATCTTGCAAATTGTCACGCTGTCACGCAGAGCAGCACACGCCATAGATGATTACAACTAAATAGGTTCAACCAACCACCCATCTGCCACATCCAGCACGTGGCATTGACAGGCAGAACCAGCAACAAGCCAGTTACAAAATGATACATGGTTAAGTTCTACATTTAAGAACAAACGTCGCTCGTCCATCAGTGCCAGCAGAAATCCAAAAGCTTGACACCATGGCATGGCGACTGGATCCTACTCCTCCTCCTCCACCTGTTCCATGAATCCTGGGTGAGGAGCAGTGTTGCCGTGGCAGGCAATTGTCTCATACAGCATCCTCCGGCGCCACCCGGGGAGGCCAACCTTTTGTTTGTTCATGCAAATAAAGAAGGAATCATCATAATGCTGTCGATAACTCATGTAGTTGCGATAACTAGTTACACGGAACGGGAGCAAACTTACAACTGGGACAGCTTGCTCCAGTTCGTGACCGTTGTAGTTGTCAGCATAATAAGCAAGGTAGCCAGGAGATTGACCGCTTAAACATTTAGTTTGCCAAACACGTTTTTAGCACATGATGTAACCAGGGCGTGATCAGCTAGAACGAACGGCATTTCACGACGGGAAATATGTACCTGCCGCATGCCACATGCATGTCCTGGTTGTACACCACGGTCCATGCAGAAATGTCCATGTGCCAGCTGTTCACCAGTATCGTCCCAAGGATTTGCATTCCTCTTAGAAGCATGCGCACTGTCCCCCATGCTTCCCCTCGTACACGTGCACAGGCAGCTGTGTGTACAAGGGATCAAAGACCGTGAGCCTGGTGCGCTCCATGTCGAAGACGTACAAGCACCACTCATGGTTGAGCCAGACGGGGAACATGATCTGCAAAGAAAATGTTTCTGATGTGAGTTTGAAGCATTTCTGTGCAATAAACAAAGTCTGAAATTTCGAGGTTTGTTTAACGCACCAAACGACAAGTGGCAAGCCTGAACCCAAGGTTTGGCGCAGTAAGCAAGCCAATCAACATAGCACGCCCCACCTCAGTATCAATGTTTTCCATGTGGAGCTTCAACAAAAAAACGAGAAAGGCGTAGAGATGTCAGTGAGATGGCCCGAGTCAGGTTATGGTTACACTAGGCTGATGCATTATTGAATATGCACTCACCACAGCATCTGGTGGGGCAAGACCCCTCCAGTTTGGCAGGTGCACTCTTTCCACCATTCTCCTCTCCCTCTCATTCCACTCACGAGCGTCAAGGACACTGTACATCATCTCTCCATGCAAACTGAACTGGTACTTAATCTTGTGACCATCTATCCTCAGCACAGTAGGGGAGTGGTGCTCAAACCAAGTCCTGATAAACACATACAACAACAATGGCATTTTAACTACATCCAGAACAACTTGTTGTCAAAATCTAGCAAACAATACATCTATGGTAACTAACCTGCTTAGTTCATTTGGGTTGGTTAGCAGCGAGACAGACTCATAGAAGTCAGCGCACACGTAATCTGGATAAAAACATGGTGAAGCTCCAACTCAAATGGTGAATATCCGTATTCCGGTGGAGGTGGCAGTGGCGACGGAGGCATTGCTGGAACCACAGCTACTAGTACATGGAAGCAGTTAAGCGGTGCTGCCACGTGGCAAAAAAAAAATGCATATGTTCAGTTCTTGACTAACCTAGAGGGACAGGGGTACTCTGTTGGCCACCATCTGGGAGCGTAAGCCTCTTGTTTCTGATACGTCCATTTTGCATCATGCTTTTATATCAATATTTATTGCATTATGGGCTGTTATTACACATTATGTCACAATACTTATGCATATTCTCTCTTATTTTACAAGGTTTACATAAAGAGGGAGAATGTCGGTAGCTGGGATTCTGGCTGGAAAAGGAGCAAATATTAGAGACCTATTCTGCACAGCTCCAAAAGTCCTGAAACTTCACGGATGATGTTTTCCAAATATATAAAAAACATTGAGCGCAAGAACTTCACCAGGGGGCCACACCCTGCCCACGAGGGTGGGAGGCGCGCCCTACCCCCCTGGGCGGCTCCCCCTACCTCGTGGCCCCCCTGGTGGCCCTCCGGTGACCATCTTCTGCTATATGGACTCTTTCGATGGGAAAAAATCATAAGCCATCTTCTTGGACGAAACTCCGCCGCCACGAGGCGGAACCAATCTAGGGTTCTGGCGGGGCTGTTCTGCCGGCGAAACTTCCCTCTCGGAGGGGGAAATCATCGCCATCGTCATCACCAACGCTCCTCTCATCGGGAGAGGGCAATTGATACGTCTCCAACGTATCTATAATTTTTGATTGCTCCATGCTATATTATCTACTGTTTTGGACTATATTGGGCTTTATTTTCCACTTTTATATTATTTTTGAGACTAACCTATTAACCGGAGGCCCAGCCCAGAATTGCTGTTTTTTTGCCTATTTCAGTGTTTCGAAGAAACAGAATATCAAACGGAGTCCAAACGGAACAAACCTTTCTGGAACGTGATTTTATTCCCGAATATGACCCAGGAGACTTGGACCCTATGCCAAGGAAGCTTCGAGGTGG
This sequence comes from Triticum urartu, assembly GCF_003073215.2. Lineage (NCBI taxonomy): Eukaryota > Viridiplantae > Streptophyta > Magnoliopsida > Poales > Poaceae > Triticum > Triticum urartu. Next base: position 556,017,173 of record NC_053025.1, on the reverse strand, counting down.
GCACGAGGTAGGGGCGCACGCCCTATACCCCCAGGCGCGCCCCCACCCTCGTGGGCCCACCGAAGCTCCACCGACGTACTTCTTCCTCCTATATATACCTACATACCCCCAAACGAACAGATACAGAGCCAAAAACCTAATTCCATCGCCACAACTTTCTGTATCCACGAGATCCCATCTTGGGGCTTGTTCCGGAGCTCCGCCGGAGAGGGCCGTCATCACGGAGGGCTTCTACATCACCATAGCCTCTCCAATGAAGTGTGAGTAGTTTACCTCAGACCTTCGGGTCCATAGTTATTAGCTAGATGGCTTCTTCTCTCTTTTTGGATCTCAATACAAAGTTCTCCCCCTCTCTTGTGGAGATCTATTCGATGTAATCTTCTTCTTCTTTGCGGTGTGTTTGTTGAGACCGATGAATTGTGGGTTTATGATCAAGTCTATCTATGAATAATATTTGAATCTTCTCTGAATTCTTTTATGTATGATTGGTTATCTTTGCAAGTCTCTTCGAATTATCAGTTTGGTTTGGCCTACTAGATTGGTTTTTCTTGCCATGGGAGAAGTGCTTAGCTTTGGGTTCGATCTTGCGGTGTCCTTTCCCAGTGACAGAAGGGGCAGCAAGGCACGTATTGCATTGTTGCCATCGAGGATAACAAGATGGGGTTTATTTCATATTGCATGAATTTATCTCTCTACATCATGTCATCTTGCTTAAAGCGTTACTCTGTTTTTAACTTAATACTCTAGATGCATGCTGGATAGCGGTCGATCAGTGGAGTAATAGTAGTAGATGCAGAATCGTTTCGGTCTACTTGTCACGGACGTGATGCCTATATACATGATCATGCCTAGATATTCTCATAACTATGCTCAATTCTGTCAATTGTTCAACAGTAATTTGTTCACCCACCGTAGAATACTTATTCTCTTGAGAGAAGCCACTAGTGAAACCTATGGCCCCCGGGTCTATTCTCATCATATCAATCTCCATCACTTTAATCTTGCTTTGCTTTTTACTTTGCCTTTTACTTTTCACTTTGCATCTCTATACCAAAAATACCAAAAATATTATATCTATCAGATCTCACTCTCGTAAGTAACCGTGAAGGGATTGACAACCCCTAATCGCGTTGGTTGCGAGTAGCTATCGTTTTGTGCAGGTACGAGGGACTTGAGCATGTCCTTCTACTGGATTGATACCTTGGTTCTCAAAAACTGAGGGAAATACTTACGCTACTCTGTTGCATCATCCTTTCCTCTTCGGGGAAATCCAACGCAAGCTCAAGAGGTAGCAAGAAGAATTTCTAGCGTCGTTGCCGGGGAGTCTATGCAAAAAGTCAACATACCAAGTACCCATCACAATCCCTATCTCTCGCATTACATTAGTTGCCATTTGCCTCTCGTTTTCCTCTCCCCCACTTCACCCTTGCCATTTTATTCGCCCTCTCTTTCTCAATCCCCTTCTCCTTCTCTTTCTCCGTTTTCCTTTTTCTCGCTTGCCTTTTTGTTTGCCCGTGTGTTGGATTGCTTGTTTGTCGCGATGGCTCAAGATACTACCAAATTGTGTGACTTCACCAATACCAATAATAATGATTTCCTTAGAACTCGGATTGCTCCTCTTGCCAATACTGAATCTTGTGAAATCAATACTGCTTTGTTGAATCTTGTTATGAAAGATCAATTCGCCGGCCTTCCTAGTGAAGATGCCGCTACTCATCTGAATAGCTTCGTTGATTTATGTGATATGCAAAAGAAAAAGATGTCGATAATGATGTCTTTAAATTGAAGCTATTTCCTTTTTCGCTTAGAGATCGTGCTAAAGCTTGGTTTTTGTCTTTGCCTAAAAATAGTATTGATTCTTGGAACAAGTGCAAAGATGCTTTTATCTCTAAGTATTTCCCTCCCGCTAAGATCATCTCTCTTAGAAACGATATTATGAACTTTAAGCAACTTGATCATGAACATGTTGCACAAGCTTGGGAGAGAATGAAATTAATGATACGTAATTGCCCTACTCATGGTTTGAATTTGTGGATGATTATACAAAAATTTTATGCCGGATTGAATTTTGCTTCTAGAAATCTTTTAGATTCGGCCGCGGGAGGCACTTTTATGGATATCACTTTAGGAGATGCTACTAAACTCCTAGATAATATTATGGTTAATTATTCTCAATGGCATACTGAAAGATCTTCTAATAAAAAAGTGCATGCGATAGAAGAAATCAATGTTTTGAGTGGAAAGATGGATGAACTTATGAAATTATTTGCTACTAAGAGTGTTTCTTCTGATCCTAATGATATGCCTTTGTCTACTTTGATTGAGAATAACAATGAATCTATGGATGTGAATTTTGTTGGTAGGAATAATTTTGGTAACAACGCTTATAGAGGCAATTTTAATCCTATGCCATATCCTAGTAATCCTTCTAATAATTATGGGAATTCCTACAACAACTCTTATGGAAATTATAATAAGATTCCCTCTGAATTTGAGAATAGTGTTAAAGAGTTTATGAATTCACAAAAGAATTTTAATGCTTTGCTTGAAGAGAAATTGCTTATAGTTGATGATTTGGCTAGGAACGTTGATAGAATTTCTCTTGAGGTTGATTCTTTAAAGATTAGATCTATTCCTCCTAAGCATGATATCAATGAGTCTCTCAAAGCCATGAGAATTTCCATTGATGAGTGCAAGGAAAGAACCGCTAGGATGCGTGCTTCCAAAGATGCCTTTATTAAAGCGTGTTTTTCCAATTCCTATGAATAGGATGCGTGCTTCCAAAGATGCCTTTATTAAAGCGTGTTCTTCCAATTCCTATGAAAATCAAGATGAAGATCTAAAAGTTATTGATGTGTCTCCTATCAAATCTTTGTTTTGCAATATGAATCTTGATGAAACTGAATATGATCTTCTTTTACCTAGAAGGCATTCTAAAAATTCGGAGTATTTAGATCTTTATGATGAAATTGATGAAAGTGGGATTGAAAGAAATAAAAATCTAGATGTTGCTAAACCCACTATATTGGATTTCAAGGAATTTAATTATTAAAGTTGCTCTTTAATTGATTGTATTTCCTTGTTGCAATCCATGCTAAATTCTCCACATGCTTATAGTCAAAAGAAAGCCTTCACCGAACATATTGCTGATGCCTTGATACAATCTTATGAAGAAAAACTTGAGTTGAAAGTTTCTATCCCTAGAAAACTCTATGATGAGTGGGAACCAACTATTAAAATTAAAATTAAAATTAAAGATCATGAGTTTTACGCTTTGTGTGATTTGGGTGCTAGTGTCTCCACTATCCCCAAAACTTTGTGTGATTTGCTAGATTTCCGCGATTTTGATGATTGCTCTCTAAACTTGCATCTTGCGGATTCTACTATTAAGAAACCTATGTGAAGGATTAATGATGTTCTTATTGTTGCAAATAGGAATTATGTGCCTGTAGATTTAATTGTTCTTGATATAGATTGCAATCCTTCTTGCCCTATTATTCTTGGTAGACCTTTCCTTAGAATGATTGGTGCGATTATTGATATGAAGGAAGGGAATATTAGATTTCAATTTCCATTAAAAAAGGGCATGGAACACTTTCCAAGAAAGAAAATAAAATTTCCATATGAAACTATCATGAGAGCCACTTATGGATTGCCTACCAAAGATGGCAATACCTAGATCTATCCTCGCTTTTATGCCTAGCTAGGGGCGTTAAACGATAGCGCTTGTTGGGAGGAAACCCAATTTTATTTTTAGTTTTTTGTGTTTTTCTTCTGTTAGGGAATAAATAACCCATCTACCTTCTGTTTGGATGTGGTTTTGTGTTTTAATTAGTGTTTGTGCCAAGTTAGACCTATTGGATCTTCTTGGATGATAGTTATTTGATCTTGCTTTAATTTCCAGAAACTTTGCGTTCAGTGGCCGAATTGTTAAAAATCACCAGAACGTGATAAAATACTGATTCCAATTGATGCTGATTAATAAACAAATTGTCTAGGCCGTCCAATGTTGGTAGATGTTTTGGAGTTCCAGAAGTTTGCGTTAGTTACAGATTACTACAGACTGTTCTGTTTTTGACAGATTCTATTTTTCGTGTGTTGTTTGCTTATTTTGATGAATCTATGGTTAGTAAAATAGTTTATAATCCATAGAGAAGTTGGAATACAGTAGGTTTAACACCAATATAAATAAAGAATGAGTTCATTACAGTAACTTGAAGTGGTCTTTTGTTTTCTTTCTCTAACGGAGCTCACGAGATTTCTATTGAGTTTTGTGTTGTGAAGTTTTCAAGTTTTGGGTGAATTCTTGTGATGGATTATGGAACAAGCAGTGGCAAGAGCATAAGCTTGGGGATGCCCATGACACCCCCAAGATAATCCAAGGGCACCAAAAAGTCAAAGCTTGGGGATGCCCCGGAAGGCATCCCCTCTTTCGTCCACTTCCATCGGTAATTTACTTGGAGCTATATTTTTATTCACCAACATGATATGTGTTTTGCTTGGAGCGTCTTGTATTATTTGTGTCTTTGGTTGTTAGTGTGCCACAATCATCCTTGCTGTACACACCTTTTGAGAGAGACATACATGAATTAGAATTTGATAGAATACTCTATGTGCTTCACTTATATCTTTTGAGCGCTATAATTTTGCTCTATGTGCTTCACTTAGATCTTTTAGAGCACGGTGGTGGATTTATTTTAAAGAAACTATTGATCTCTCATGCTTCACTTAAATTATTTTGAGAGTCTTAATAGCATGGTATTTTGCTTAATAATAACATGCTTGGTATTCAAGATTTGTGAAACTTTCTTTTGAGTGTGTTGAATACAAAGAAAAGTTGGATGCTTGATAATTGTTTTGAGATATGGAGGTAGTAATATCAAAGTCATGCTAGTAGAGTAATTGTGAATTTGAGAAGTGCTTGAGTTAAAGTTTGCAAGTCCCGTAGCATGCACGTATGGTAAAGGTTATGCAACAACTTTGAAACATGAGGTGTTATTTGATTGTCCTCCTTATGAGTGACGGTCGGGGACGAGCGATGGTCTTTTCCTACCAATCTATCCCCCTAGGAGCATGTGCGTAATACTTTGGTTTTTGATGGCTTGTAGATTTTTGCAATAAGTATATGAGTTCTTTATGACTAATGTTGAGTCCATGGATTATACGCACTCTCACCCTTCCATCATTGCTAGCCTCTACGGTACCGTGCATTGCCCTTTCTCACTTCGAGAGTTGGTGCAAACTTCGTCGGTGCATCCAAACCCCGTGATATGATACGCTCTTTCACATATAAACCTCCTTATATCTTCCTCAAAACAGCCACCATACCTACCTATTATGGTATTTCCATAGCCATTCCGAGATATATTGCCATGCAACTTTCCACCATCCAGTTTATCATGACACATTCATCATTTTCATATTGCTTAGCATGATCATGTAGTTGACATAGTATTTGTGGCAAAGCCACCATTCATAATTTTTTCATACTTGTTACTCTTGATTCATTGCATATCCCGGTACACCGCCGGAGGCATCCATATAGAGTCATACTTTGTTCTAGTATCGAGTTGTAATCATTGAGTTATAAATAAATAGAAGTGTGATGATCATCATTCAATAGAGCATTGTCCCCACCCCCCCAAGAAAAAGAGAAAGGCCAAAGAAAAAAAGCCCCCCCCCCCAAAAGGAAAATAAATAAAAAGGGGCAATGCTACTATCCATTTTTTCCACACTTGTGCTTCAAAGTAGCACCATGTTCTTCATATAGAGAGTCTCTTGAGTTATCACTTTCATATACTAGTGGGAATTTTCATTATAGAACTTGGCTTGTATATTCCAACAATGGGCCTCCTCAAGTGCCCTAGGTCTTCATGAGCAAGCAAGTTGGATGCACACCCACTTAGTTTCTTTTGTTGAGCTTTCATACATTTATAGCTCTAGTGCACCCGTTGCATGGCAATCCCTACTCCTTGCATTAACATCAATCGATGGGCATCTCCATAGCCCATTGATTAGCCTCGTTGATGTGAGACTTTCTCCTTTTTGTCTTCTCCACATAACCCCCATCAATATATTCTATTCCACCCATAGTGCTATATCCATGGCTCACGCTCATGTATTGCGTGAAAGCTTATGAGTTGAAATTATCAAGGTATGAAACAATTGCTTGGCTTGTCATCGGGGTTGTGCATGATGAGAGCATTCTTGTGTGACGAAAATGGAGCATGACTAAACTATATGATTTTGTAGGGATGAACTTTCTTTGGCCATGTTACTTTATGAAAACATAATTGCTTTGTTGGTTTGCTTGAAGTATTATTATTCTCTATGTCAATATGAACTTTTGTCTTGAATCTTCCTAATCTGAATATTCATACCACAATTAAGAAGATTTGCATTGAAATTATGCCAAGCAGCACTCCGCATCAAAAATTCTCTTTTTATCATTTACCTACTCGAGGACGAGCATGAATTAAGCTTGGGGATGCCTGATACGTCTCCAACGTATCTATAATTTTTTATTGCTCCATGCTATATTATCTACTGTTTTGGACTATATTGGGCTTTATTTTCCACTTTTATATTATTTTTGGGACTAACCTATTAACCGGAGGCCCAGCCCAGAATTGCTGTTTTTTTTGCCTATTTCAGTGTTTCGAAGAAACGGAATATCAAACGGAGTCCAAATGGAATAAACCTTTCTGGAACGTGATTTTCTTCCCGAATATGACCCAGGAGACTTGGACCCTACGCCAAGGAAGCTTTGAGGTGGGCACGAGGTAGGGGGCGCGCCCTATACCCCCAGGCCTGCCCCCACCCTCGTGGGCCCACCGAAGCTCCACCGACGTACTTCTTCCTCCTATATATACCTACGTACCCCCAAACGAACATATATGGAGCCAAAAACCTAATTCCACCACCGCAACTTTTTGTATCCACGAGATCCCATCTTGGGGCCTGTTCCGGAGCTCCGCCGAAGAGGGCCGTCATCACGGAGGGCTTCTACATCACCATAGCCTCTCCGATGAAGTGTGAGTAGTTTACCTCAGACCTTCGGGTCCATAGTTATTATCTAGATGGCTTCTTCTCTCTTTTTGGATCTCAATACAAAGTTCTCCCCCTCTCTTGTGGAGATCTATTCGATGTAATCTTCTTCTTTTTTGCGGTGTGTTTGTTGAGACCGATGAATTGTGGGTTTATGATCAAGTCTATCTATGAATAATATTTGAATCTTCTCTGAATTTTTTTATGTATGATTGGTTATCTTTGCAAGTCTCTTCGAATTATCAGTTTGGTTTGGCCTACTAGATTGGTTTTTCTTGCCATGGGAGAAGTTCTTAGCTTTGGGTTCGATCTTGCAGTGTCCTTTCCCAGTGACAGAAGGGGCAGCAAGGCACGTATTGCATCATTGCCATCGAGGATAACAAGATGGGGTTTATTTCATATTGCATGAATTTATCTCTCTACATCATGTCATCTTGCTTAAAGCGTTACTCTGTTTTTAACTTAATACTCTAGATGCATGCTGGATAGCGGTCAATGAGTGGAGTAATAGTAGTAGATGCAGAATCGTTTCGGTCTACTTGTCACGGACGTGATGCCTATATACATGATCATGCCTAGATATTCTCATAACTATGCTCAATTCTGTCAATTGCTCAACAGTAATTTGTTCACCCACCGTAGAATACTTATGCTCTTGAGAGAAGCCACTAGTGAAACCTATGGCCCCTGGGTCTATTCTCATCATATCAATCTCCATCACTTTAATCTTGCTTTGCTTTTTTACTTTGCCTTTTACTTTTCACTTTGCATCTCTATACCAAAAATAGCAAAAATATTATATCTATCAGATCGCACTCTCGTAAGTGACCGTGAAGGGATTGACAACCCCTAATCGTGTTGGTTGTGAGTAGCTATCGTTTTGTGCAAGTACGAGGGACTTGAGCGTGGCCTCCTACTGGATTGATACCTTGGTTCTCAAAAACTGAGGGAAATACTTACGCTACTCTGCTGCATCATCCTTTCCTCTCCGGGGAAATCCAACGCAAGCTCAAGAGGTAGCAGCAATCTCCATCAACATCTTCATCAGCACCATCTCATCTCAAAACCCTAGTTCATCTCTTGTATCCAATTCTTGTCTCCAAGTCCGGGATTGGTGCTAGTAGGTTGCTAGTAGTGTTAATTACTCCTTGTAGTTGATGCTAGTTGGTTTAATCGGTGGAAGATCATATGTTCAGATCCTATATGCATATTAATACCCCTCTAATTATGAACATGTTTATGCTTTGTGAGTAGTTACTTTTGTTCCTGAGGACATGGGAGAAGTCTTGCTATTAGTAGTCATGTGAATTTGGTATTCATTCGATATTTTGATGAGATGTATGTTGTCTCTCCTCTAGTGGTGTTATGTGAACATCGACTACATGACACTTCACCATTGTTTGGGCCTAGAGGAAGGCATTGGGAAGTAATAAGTAGATGATGGGTTGCTAGAGTGACAGAAGCTTAAACCCTAGTTTATGTGTTGCTTCGTAAGGGGCAGATTTGGATCCATATGTATCATGCTATGGTTAGGTTTACCTTAATACTTTTGTTGTATTTGCGGATGCTTGTAATAGAGGTTAATCATAAGTGGGATGCTTGTCCAAGTAAGGGCAGCACCCAAGCACCGGTCCACCCACATACCAAATTATCAAAGTACCGAACGCGAATCATATGAGCATGATGAAAACTAGCTTGACGATATTCCCATGTGTCCTCGGGAGCGCTTTACATCATATAAGAGTTTGTCCAGGCTTGTCCTTTGTTACAAAAAGGATTGGGCCACCTTGCTGCACCTTATTTACTTTTGTTACTTGTTGCTCGTTACAAATTATCTTATCACAAATCTATCTCTTACCACTTATTTCAGTACTTGCAGAGAATACCTTTGTCGTGGAGTTGACACGACAGATGTCCTAGAGCAAGGACTTAGTTGTAGGGCCATCGCACTAGGAAGCTTAAAGGGGTTAATCGGGACAAAGGACACGAGAGAGTTTTATACTAGTTTGGCCCCTTACGATGAAGGTAAAAGCCTACGTCTAGTTGTGATTGGTATTGCTGAGGTTTCGATCTCCAAGAGGCTCAACTCGCCGGCTTGGTTATCGACTTTGTTGTTTCTTGCCCTAAACCGCCACCGGGTCGTCCCCTTATATACACGGGTTGACGCCCGGTGGCCTACGGAGTCCCGGCCAGCTCATAATCGTGTCCGGCTCGGTGACTTTCTTTACATGCCTTTCTGTACAAGTATTTGCTGTCCATATGGCGGTTTGCAATAACGGGCCTTAAGCCGGCCCGAGGCCCTTGGGCTTTCTATATGTTTAATAAACTATCATCTTGACTGTATATTGGGCTTCTTATGTAACCCGCCATTAGGGCTGACCCGGCCCCTCCTGGGCGGGTCATACTGATAGTAATATCCCCAACATTAGGCCCCAGGTTGACTTTGAACCTTGTTCTTTGTCAATCTTCAATACTTAGAGGAAATCCATCTTCTGCCTGAAAAAACTTTGTAACCCGCCGTGATGTCATATTTTGAAAACACAAAAAACTTTCATGACGTCATCTTCCAACGAATCTTTGATTTTTAATGCTTCCCGAGAATCGAGGCGTCTATATAGCTGGATAACCATTATTTGGTTCTTCCTTGATTTTTGTGCCCGTCTGTTCGCATCTGCCCTTATAAATAGGCACGTGGATGGTCCTTCTCATTCTCCTTTCTTCCTCATCTTCTTCCTCTCGCAACCGCCGCAACTCTCATCGTTGTCGTCAAGCTTGACCGCTGCATCACCCTGAGTCCGTCCAGAGAACGCGGCGACTCTTCGTGGCAGGCCTGCATCTTGTAAGTTTTCTTCTCTCTCACACACCTAGATCTATTCTAGGTTTGCAAGTTCTTCAGTGTTCTTCACCTGTTCGCCATGGATCATCTTGTAGATCTTCTCCGCTACTTCTTTTGATCCAAAGAAGAGATATAACTCGCGCGGTAGCTGTTTGGCATTCATTTTTTATATCAGTAGATCCCTTTTACCTGTATAGATGCTTCTTTATAGTCGACAAACTCATCTGTACTAGGTTTTTAGGTCTAGAATATTTCCCTTTTTGAAACAGCCTTTTGATCCAAAATGATAATGATAGCTTGGTGAAACTTGTTTATGCCAACACTTAACTGAATCTGCTTTTCGAAAAAAATCTGTAGTCATGGCAGCTTACCACTCCGGCTTTCTTTTCCCTATATGTCATTAGCCCTTAGTTAAGCCGTCGTTATTTGTTTTACAATTCCAACCTTTAACTGTTAATTGACCCGGCACTTTGTTTTTCCTTTTCCAGTCCCTTGTACATCATGCCGTCAAAGACACCCACCATCTGCAATTGGGTCCCCTCGACCATAACTGAGGAGTGTCTAAAAGAGTTCTTCCTCATTGGATTTCTGCCTTCAAGAAACATCATGTCTTATCGTGCTCCCGACCCGAAAGAAGAAAGACCCAATCCAAAAGATGGTGAAATGGTCGTTTTTACTGATCACATGAACCGGGGCTTCTCACCGCCCGGCTCAAAAATTTTCAGAGAAGTTCTTCACTTTTCCAAACTCCATCCTCAGGATATTGGGCCCAATTCCATATCCAATATCTGTAACTTCCAGGTGCTCTGTGAGGTATATCTTCAGCAAGAGCCAACTGTGGAACTATTTAGAGAGTACTTTTATCTGAACCGGCAAAACGAGTGCACCAACGGCCTTAGCTTAGAACTTGGAGGCATCTCAATTCAGCGCCGGCAGGGTGCATTTTTCCCTCTCATAGTTTTACCAAGTCACCCAAAGGTGAAAGGATCGATATGGTTGACTAGAGGGGGGGGGTGAATAGGCAACTACCAATTTTTACTTTTCTTTACCAAATTAAACTTTGCATCAAAGTAGGTTGTCTAGATGTGCAACTAGGTGAGCAACCTATATGATGCAATAACAACAAGCATACGAGCAAGCAAGAGAAGTAACACTAAAGAGCTTGCACAAGTAAAGGTAAGAGATAACCAAGAGTGGATCCGGTGAAGACGAGGATGTGTTACCGAAGTTCCTTCCTTTTGAGGGGAAGTACGTCTCCGTTAGAGCGGTGTGGAGGCACAATGCTCCCCAAGAAGCCACTAGGGCCACCGTATTCTCCTCACGCCCTCACACAATGCGAGATGCCGTGATCCACTATTGGTGCCCTTGAAGGCGGCAACCGAACCTTTACAAACAAGGTTGGGGCAATCTCCACAACTTAATCGGAGGCTCCCAACAAAACCACGAAGCTTCACCACAATGGACTATGGCTCTGTGGTGACCTCAACCGTCTAGGGTGCTCAAACACCCAAGAGTAACAAGATCCGCTAGGGATGAGTGGGGGAATCGAAAATCACTTGGTGGAAGTGTAGATCGGGGCCTTCTCAACCACTCCCAAGCAAATCAATAAGTTTGATTGGCTAGAGAGATAGATCGGGTGAAAATTGAGCTTGGAGCATTTAATGGAGCTTTAGCAATAAATGGAGCTTGAGGGGGAAGAGATGGGTCAAAGGGAAGAAGGGGACCCCTTTTTATAGTGGGGCAACAACCCAACCGTTGCCCCTCACCAACCAGCCCCGCACAGGATGGTACTACCGCTAAGAGGGGGCGGTACTACCGCTAGGTCAGCGGTACTGCCGCACCAGCCAGCGGCACTGCTGCGCAGAGGAGACTAGTAGGGAATAGGACCCAACGCGGTACTACCGCGGTGGTAGGGGCGGTACTACCGCTCCTGAAACGGTACTACCGCCTCTACAACCGCAACTAGTGCCACAAAACCCGACACGAGAAAAAGACCCCTCGAGTCGAGGCGGTAGGAGCCAGACAGCCCAGCGGTACTACGGTAGCGGGGTCACGGGCGGTACTACTACTGTGGAGCGGAACTGCCGCTTGTGACCCTTCGGCTGTACTACTGCTGGTAGTGCGGTACTACCGCTGGGACACTGAAGAGAGAGAGAGAATCTCTCAAAAGAGGCTGAGGACGAGGCGGTGGTGCCAGGAACCCCAGCGGTACTACTGCTGTGGAGTCACGGGCGGTACTACCGCTGTGGAGAGGTACTGCCGCTTGTGGCTCCTCAGCGGTACTACGGCTGGGTTGCGCGGTACTACCGCTGGGACCTAGACAGGACAAAGAAAAGCGGAGAGATCTCTTCAATGGAATGGACAAGCTCGGAGGGTGAGAAGCTGATGTGTACGTGTTGATTCCACCCATGCAATACCCCAGCGGACCCCCTCTTGATAGTACGGTGCCCTCTACGCAACTAGTCCACCGAGAGAGAAGCGAAAGAGCTACACCGTCTTGAAAGACACTCCGAAGGGAAGAAAGCGTCTCATGCCAGGGGTGAATCTGTGAACTATTCAAAGCACATGATTAGTCCACAAACATGTTGTCATCAATCACGAAAACTACCTTGAGAGAGATATGCCGTAACAATCTCCCCCTTTTGGTGGATTGATGACAACTAGGGATTTGCGCAAGGAAAAGAAATAAATGTAAGAAAACTAAGAACTACAAAATATAGACGGGCTCCCCCAGAATGTGTGCACCTAGTTAGAGGAGCATTCGGAAAGCAAGACACACACATCCGGATCAACACTCCCCCTATATTTTATAGTCCAACAATTCTAAGCACAAGATGTATGAGAGAAGAGTATAAAACAGGACAAGCATGCAACTCATAATAAACTACAGTACTGAAAAGACATAAGTAACAAGGTAGGTAGCGATAGGGAGCATATGTCTCACACCATATGTCTAGAACATAGGTCTCACAGGCACCAAACCAAACCAAACAAAGACACTGAGAGAACACACAAGAAAACACAAGACGACACACACACTCAAAGCACGACAACAACACAAATCCCTACACTCTCTCCCCCTTTGGCAACGAGACACCAAAAAGGGCAAAGAGTGACGCTATGACTCCAGGTGATGGGAAGATGAGGATCTCAAACATCACATCTCAGCGGGATCGTTTGCATCTTCATCGTGGGTCAAAAACTGCTCGGCATCGGAGTCGGTCCAAGGGCAATGCTGATGAATCCATTCCTCCTCTTCAGTGATCTGACCCTCAGAACCACTGGCAACTGTCTCTCCCATATGACACATGATCTCCTTGTGGCGCATCCTGGCATGCTTCTCCGCCACATGAGTCATGTACTGACCATGAGACTCCATGCAGAAAAGCTTCTTCATCTTGCGTTTAAGCTTCTGTGCCCACGATGGTTCTGTACTAGAGAGCCCAAAGTCCTTCTCGTGATCATCAGTGGCAGCCCCACCCTCGGTCCCCATGGCAGCAGCAGCAGCAGTAGACGGACCCCCTGTTTGAGGCACTAGGGTGACCCAATTGTCCTTCTTCCTCAGACGCTTGATCTCATGAGAAACCAAGTCTCCAGTTTCTAGCAACACTCTGGGATAGATCTGTGCCCAGGCCCTCTCAATGAGCCTCATGATGAATGGACCATATATCGGGCACTTGCGCTCAGACACGGCAGAGAGAAGTTCAAACCACATGACATGAGAAATATCCAGGCTCTCTCCAGTGTTTGCTTCCATCTCATGCTGACAGAACAGAAGCATGTCCATGAGATAAGAGTGGACCATATCCAGATTCCCGATGCGAGGAAAGAGAGTCTCACGGAAGATACGATGAAGAATGTCCAGATACGGAGACAACTCATAGGTTTTCTTCTCAGTAACTGGGTGAACTTTCACAGTGCAGTAGGGCCAAAGGGCTTGCTTGTGGGTGGACGTATCATTGCGGTGAGGGCGGAAACCGACTGGAGTCTCAAGCCCATGATCCACCACATCAAGTAACTCCATGAAAGCCTTCCACTTGACGGAAAGCAGCTTGCCATTGGTCATCCATGTCAGAGTTCTGTTGACATCTGTCCCAAGATGAACGGTGGCAAAGAATTGGGCCACCAAATCTGCATCGAAATCCTTGTTGAATTGCATGATCCTGAGAATGTTCAGCTGAGTGCACATTTGAAGGGCTTCACCAAAGTACTCCGGGTCCTTCTCCATAGCATCAGTGTCAATGGAGCGAACATCAACAAAGAGATTCTTCTTGGCCTTGATCACATCAAAATACATGGCAAACTGAAAACGGTTCCAGAACGGGCGGTTGACCAAAGTGGGTTCTTGGTCCACCTCATAGGGATTGCGGCGACGCTTTTCCCAAAACTCCTTGTTGGTCATCTCAGTCACAGTCTTCCCCTTTGGCTTGTTGGCGGATCTCTTCGATTGCTGAGGAGGTGGAGGAACACTTGCGGATGCACTTGCTGGAGGCGGTTGGGTGCTCGAGGAACCACCGACTGGCTCAGAGGTGCGGTAGCGTTTTGATGTTGCACGTCCGGGGTTGATACGGCGAGCTTGATGCTCAGAATGGTCATCACCTGGAGCCAAACACAAGAACACGCAAAACAACCAGAAAGAACGAGCATAAGCCAACAAACACAACGAAAAGGATCAAGGTAAGGCAGGAATATGATGGAATTTGGCATGCAGCGGTAGTACCGTGACATGCCCGCGGTAGTACCGCCCCAAAGAGAGCGGTAGTACCGCTCGAGGTCAAGCGGTAGTACCGCTCCAACGAGAGCGGTAGTACTGCTCGAGGCAGAGAAACAGCAGTTTTGTACAGCACGAGGCGGAGAAACAGCGGTTTCCTACTATCGTGGTCAGATCCGGCACTACCGGCCTGCCAAATTCAAAAATATTCCTACCAAACTCTAATCGAGATAGTCTAGTTGCCTTCTCCAACCAACTCAAGCCTAGATTTAGCCAAAAATCTAGAGATGCTACCACCATTGCCCCTAAGAAACAAGATCTGAAAACGAGACAAAAGGAGACAACGAACGGGGGCAATACCGGCATCCATGGTAAGAGAACGGGGTGGGGATCGACTCCACCAAAGGAAATGGAGAGGGAAGCCCTGGAGACGGAGATCCGCCGGAGCCCTCCCGCAGCGAGTTGAGGCTGGAGAGAGGAAGAGGAAAGAGGGGGCGAAGCGAATGGGTATGGGGGAGAAGAAACCTCCCCCTGCCCCGATATAACCCCCTGGTCCCGTCCCTCAGCGGTAGTACCATGCTGGGGGGCGGTAGTACCGCTTATGAGCAGTAGTACCGCGCACCACCAGCGGTAGTACCGCCCAGCACGCTGCGGCAACCAAACAACATGGCTTTTGCTCGAAGAAAAGACAAGAACGGCAAGAAAAGAGAGCACACCAGCAAACAACCAAGACACACCTCTTCAAAAGAGGGCGGTGGCCGAGGCCACCTATGTTTGAGTCAAGAGGTATGGCGCCGCGAAGATTTTAACCTTGGGCCCATGACCAAAACTCGTCTTTGAAACACAAGTACCATCAACAATGGCTAAAGTGAAAGACTTGATCAATTTATGCATAATGGGGGGAGGGAGAGTCCATTGAGAGAACAACACTCCCCCTATGTCCATGCCTACACCTAAACTAGACAGCAAATTGAGCATGGTGGGGTGTGCAAGGGTTCAAACCACATTGCTCGAATCAATGATATTTAGCTCATGCCTTAACTCGCGAAATCTTGCTTCATCCAAGGGCTTCGTGAAAATATCTGCAAGGTTGTCATGAGTGTTGACATAGCTGAGCTCGATCTCTCCTCGCCTAATGTGATCCCGGATGAAGTGATATCGAATCTCAATATGCTTCATCTTGAAGTGTTGCACCGGGTTGAGAGAGATCTTGATGGCACTTTCATTGTCACACCAAAGAGGCACTTTGTCACAAGTGACACCATAATCCTTTAAAGTTTGCCTCATCCATAGGAGTTGTGCACAACAACTACCAGCGGCAACATACTCCGCCTCAGTGGACGAGAGAGACACACAACTTTGCTTTTTGGAAGACCAACGTACCAAAGAGCAACCAAGGAATTGGCACCCTCCGGAAGTGGACTTCCTATCCACTTTATCTCCCGCCCAATCAGAATCCGAGTACCCTACAAGCTTGAAGTTTGATCCTCTTGGGTACCATAAGCCAACGTTTGGGGTATGATCCAAATATCGAAAGATTCGTTTGACCGCCACATAGTGACTTTCCTTAGGTGTGGCTTGAAACCGTGCACAAATTCCCACACTCAACATGATGTCCGGTCTAGATGCGCAAAGGTAAAGCAAGGATCCAATCATGGAACGATATACCTTTTGATCCACCACTTTACCATTGGGATCTAAGTCAAGTTGGCACTTGGTGGGCATTGGAGTGGAAGCCAGCTTGACGTCACTTAGCTTGAATCTCTTGAGCATGTCTTGAGTGTATTTGGATTGATTGATGAAGGTTCCTTCTCTTCTTTGCTTCACTTCGAACCCTAGAAAGAACTTCAACTCTCCCATGGAGGACATCTCGAACTTTGAGGTCATGAGAGCGGCAAATTCCTCATTGAAAGCTTTGTTAGGAGAACCAAAGATAATATCATCAACGTATAATTGGCACACAAACAACTCCCCTTTGACCTTCTTAGTAAAAAGAGTGGGGTCGATTAGCCCAACTTCAAAACCACGATCTTGTACAACTCGGTAAGGTGGTCATACCACGCACGTGGGGCTTGTTTAAGGCCATAGAGTGCCTTATCGAGTTGATACACATGATCGGGAAAGTAGGGATCCTCGAACCCGGGGGGTTGCTTGACATAAACCAACTCATTAATAGGACCATTAAGAAAAGCACTTTTCACATCCATTTGTTGTAAATTAAAGTTATGATGAGAAGCATATGCAATCAACATGTGAATGGATTCAAGACGAGCAACGGGAGCAAAGGTTTCACCGTAGTCGATACCCTCGACTTGGGAGTAGCCTTGTGCTACCAAACGAGCCTTGTTGCGAATGATAATCCCATGGGCATCTTGCTTGTTCTTAAATATCCACTTGGTTCCTATGACATCGTGATTCCCGGTCGGTCTTGGCACCAATCTCCACACTTTGTTGCGCTCGAAGTTGTTGAGTTCTTCATGCATGGCATTGAGCCAATCCGGATCTTCTAGCGCTTCATAGACCTTGTGGGGTTCCACACAAGAGACAAACGCGTGATGCTCACAATAATTTGCTAATTGTCTATGAGTGCTTACCCCCTTTCTTAAGCTTCCAAGCACATTCGTCATGAGATGATCCTTGGTGGAGTGCTTGGAAGCAACCTTGGCGGCACGACGCTCTAATTCCTCCTCGGGGGTGAGACGAGGAGTGGTCACTTGATCATCTTGAGCGTCGTCTTGGGATTGTTCTTGTTCTTGAACTTACTCGGAGGAGAGAACTTGACCTTGGGCATCACTTGATGTGTCAACACCGTCTTGAGCGTGATCTTGCCCTTGGTCATGTTCTGGAGGATGAGGGCCTACATGTTGTTCTTCGGAAGCGTGTGGGCCTTGGGTTGGTGATGGCTCCACTTGAGTGGAGCTTTGTCCTTCTCCTTCAGCCACAAGGGGTTCCTCAATTGGTAGGATAAAGCCAACACCCATTCTTCTTATGGCTTGGGGAGGAATTTCATCACCTACATCACAAGTGCCACTTTGCTCCACTTGGGAGCCGTTATTCTCATCAAACTCCACGTTACACATCTGCTCAATAAGTCCTGTGGATTTATTGAGGACACAGTAAGCATGAGAGTTTGTAGCATAACCAACAAATATGCCCTCATAAGCTCTAGCCTCAAATTTAGACAACCGAACACCTTTCTTGAGAATGAAACACTTACACCCGAATACCCGGAAGTACTTGAGATTGGGCTTGTTACCGGTGAGTATCTCATATGGAGTCTTGTTCAAGCCCTTGCGGAGGTAGAGCCGATTGGATGCATGACACGCGGTGTTGATGGCTTCGGCCCAAAAGTTGTACGGAGACTTGAACTCCGCCATCATGGTACTTGCCGCATCCATCAACGTCCGGTTCTTCCTCTCCTCAACACCGTTTTGTTGAGGGGTGTATGGTGCGGAATATTGATGCTTGATTCCCTCATCACTAAGAAACTCATCCAAGGTGTAGTTCTTGAACTCGGTGCCATTGTCACTTCTTATTGTCAAGATCTTTGCATTGTGTTGACGTTGTGCTTCATTTGCAAAGTCAATGACAGTTTGTTGGGTCTCGCTCTTCCTCTTGAAGAAATACACCCACGTGTACCTTGAGTAGTCATCCACAATCACCAAGCAATACTTCCTACCTCCAAGACTATCGAAGGATGGAGGCCCAAAGATATCCATGTGAAGGAGCTCGAAAGGCCTCTTCGAATAAATGATAGTCGTGGGAGGGTGAGCCTTCTCATGTAGCTTTCCTTCGATACAGGCACTGCAAGTACGATCTTTAGCAAAACTAACATTTGTTAGTCCAAGGACATGGTCCCCCTTGAGGAGACTTTGCAAAGATCTCATATTGACATGGGCTAAACGGCGATGCCAAAGCCATCCCACATCAACTTTAGCCATTAGGCATGTCGCGGTCTTAGTGGGTCGCTCCGAAAAGTTAATCACATATAGACCGTTCTCGATATGCCCAACAAAGGCTACTTTAAGAGTCTTGCTCCACAAGAGGGCCACGGTATCGATATCAAAGAAAGTGGCAAAGCCCATGATTGCAAGTTGACGAACGGAAAGTAAATTGTATGCAAGGGACTCAACAAGCATGACCTTCTCGATCGTGAGATCATGAGAGATGACCACCTTGCCAAGTCCCAATACCTTAGAAGATGAGGCGTCACCCCACTCGACATTGGTGGGCATAGATGGAACCTTGTGCACGTCCACCACCAAGTCCTTGCTTCCGGTCATATGATTTGTAGCTCCGCTATCGAGCAACCATGATCCCCCACCGGAAGCAAACACCTAAAAGAGATCAATGCTTGGTTTTAGGTACCCATTTTGTAATGGGTCCTTTGATGTTAGTAACAAGGGTCTTTGGAACCCAAATAGACCATTCAATGTACTCATGAAGAGAACCAACAAATTTGGCATAAACATGCCCATCACTAGCACGGCATAACACATAAGAAGGGTTAAAATCGCCGGCTTTGTTGGGAGGGGTGGCATTGCCCTTCTTGACATTGCCGCCCTTTGCAGTGTTCTTTTTCTTCTCCTCGGAGGCACTCTCTCCCTCCTTCACAAAGGTTTGCATGAGAGGAGGAGGTCTTTTGGTCTTGTCATTCTTCTTGTTCTTGGAGTCGGGCACGTACCCAACCCCTTCCTTGGCCACAACTCCCCTTTGGTTGATCAAGAGATCATTGAGGTTCTTCTTGCCTTGTATGCAAGTCGCAAGACTTCTCTCAAGTTGCTCCTTCAACTTAGCATTTTCCTCAACAAGATGTATATGCTCACAACACGGGTTAGTAGCATTTGCATTGTCAATTAAAACCATATGAGGAAAAGTCGCTTTCTCCTTAGTTAGCTTCACTTGGAGTTGATCATGAGACTCCTTGAGACTAGCGTGAATACCCTTCAAGGCCTTGTGGGCCTTGTCAAGTATATCAAACTCCTCTTTGAGTCTAGCAAGATCAACCCCAAGTTTGGCCTTCTCGGAATTTAGCACACGAGAAACAATGAGGACATGATCATAATCTTTCTTTAACTTAGCATGGTCAACATTGTGTGACTCCTCAAGAGCCAAACAAAGACCACGCCCTTCCTCAAGAGCATTGGAAAGATCTGAAATCTTATCGGCATAGTCACGACTATGCCCTTCTGTCGGTGTCAAAACCGGCGGATCTCGGGTAGGGGGTCCCGAACTGTGCGTCTAGGCCGGGTGGTAACAGGAGGCAAGGAACACGATGTTTTACCCAGGTTCGGGCCCTCTTGATGGAGGTAAAACCCTACGTCCTGCTTGATTAATTTTGATGATATGGGTAGTACAAGAGTATATTTACCACGAGATCAAGGAGGCTAAACCCTAAAAGCTAGCCTATGGTATGATTGTTGTATGATGAAGTTGTCCTACAGACTAAAACCCTCCGGTTTATATAGACACCGGAGAGGGTTAGGGTTACACAAAGTCGGTTACAATGGTAGGAGATCTTGAATATCCGCATCGCCAAGCTTGCCTTCCACGCCAAGGAAAGTCCCATCCGGACACGGGACGAAGTCTTCAATCTTGTATCTTCATAGTCCTGGAGTCCGGCTGAAGGTATAGTCCGGCTACCCGAACACCCCCTAATCCAGGACTCCCTCAGTAGCCCCTGAACCAGGCTTCAATGACGACGAGTCCGGCGCGCAGATTGTCTTCGGCATTGCAAGGCGGGTTCCTCCTCCAAATCCTTCATAAAAGTTTGTAAACACCAAGAGTAGTGTCCGGCTCTGCAAAATAAGTTTCCACGTATTGCCACAGAGAGAATAATATTAACACAAATCTAATCCGCTGACGTATTCCGCAGCGTGACATCACACTACGGCCAAGCCTTTATTCGAATCGTTTACACTTTTGCACCTCAGCGTGTTTTGCGAGGCGGTTTCCTTGGCACGTCTTGTCAAAGCAGAGATCGTGTCCCCTTTATTTACGGGATTCTCATCAATACGGACGTGGGTAACCCAATCATGCCCGTTAGCATGTCTTCTCGATTAAAGGCGAGTCCCAAATGGTTACGGGGAGGGCTCCTGGTATTCAACCTCTTATAAAGATACCAAGGCCTTACTCCTTTTCTCCAATCTCAAAACAAGTTCGCTCGTCGCCTCGAGTTCCAACACCCTAGGCTCCAGATTCCAGGCGCTTCGGACCTTCGACAATGTCCGGTCTCGACCTTCAAGGCCGATGGATGGTGACGGAGGAGGACGTGCTAAAGTTGAGGGATGCTAAGTTCTTGACCGCCGAAATTTTGCATAGGTTTCCTGCTCAAAGGCAGGCTATTCCCAGTCCCCAGCCTGGTGAGAGCGTAGTGTTCATGTCTCACTTCCTTCGGGGGTTAGGCTTCCCGATGGATCCCTTCGTGAGGGGGATGATGTTCTATTATGGGCTGGAATTTCATGATTTAGCTCCGGAGTCCATCCTCCACATTTCCTCATTCATCGTTGTGTGCGAAGCGTTCCTCCGTGTTACTCCTCACTTCCGATTATGGCTCAAGGCTTTTGGAGTGGAGCCGAAGATGATCGAGGGACGGCACACAGAGTGCGGAGGCGCTGTCATAAGTAAGGATGCTGATGATCCATGGCCCGAGGGCTCCTTTCAAGAGGAGCTTGGCTTGTGGCAACGAGAGTGGTTCTATATCACCGCTCCCAGGAGCGCCAAGTGGGTGGCGCCTCCTGCCTTTCGCTCGGGTCCCCCACCACGGCTAGCGTCATGGGTCAACAAAGGATTAGATTGGGGGTTATCCAAAGACGTGCCCTTGTTGCAGGGCCGCATTAGGGATCTCTTAGAAAGAGACCTCAACCTGGTCAAGGTGACGCAGGTCATGCTGATTCGCCGAACACTGCCCGGCAAACATCGCTCCCTTCGTTTGTGGGAGTTTAATCCGGAGGGACCACGAGCTCTCCAGCATTTTATGGGTGCAACGCCCGTGGAGATGTATAAAATGTTCTTCGGATCACAAGCAATGTGTCCGGATTTGACCGAGGATGCAGGTCTAAGCTGCAATCGCCCGGATACTCAAGTAAGTAACCTTGTGCCCGGACTCGCTATCCGTAAAATTGTCATAAATTCGCCCCTAAAAGAGCTGTCCTTTTAAACAGGAGTGGATAGCGAAGGCAAAGCTGATCAGGTGTCCGGCTCCCCTTCCTGAGACCAGGCCGAATCCCGTGCTAGTCAGGATGTTGAAGATCGT
This sequence comes from Triticum urartu, assembly GCF_003073215.2. Lineage (NCBI taxonomy): Eukaryota > Viridiplantae > Streptophyta > Magnoliopsida > Poales > Poaceae > Triticum > Triticum urartu. Next base: position 555,995,324 of record NC_053025.1, on the reverse strand, counting down.
GCCTTTGGAGGGAAGTGAGGGGGAGGACAAGGAAACTATGGCCTCCTCGAAGGAGGCTGCTCCGATGGGAAGAACCGGCAATTCCTCTCCTAAGGGGAAGAAGAGGGCTGCCTCTGACGACCCGGAGACCATGGCCTCAAAGCGGGGGGAAAAGTCCTCGTCAGAGGGTCCGACGCCGGGGAGATCCTCGGCCGAACTATGCCCTCAAAGGGATCAGCCCTCCAGCGAGCCGTAAGTAGAGAAAGATTTTCCTTTAGAGGGATGAGAGAAATCCTTGCTTTTTATCTAAGAATATTAACCGAAATTTTACTTTGTAGCTCAGACCTCAGCCCTTCTCAGCAGAGTTCGTCTTCGGGGGATCTTCTTCCAGAGATGATGGAGAGTGGAACACCTCCCCCTGCCATACCGCCTGGCGAGGCGGGCGACCCTGAGGTGTCATCGCGGAGGGTTTCTCCGAATCCGGCAGGGGTGGAAGGTAGCCATATGTCCCCCCAAGGTTCTCCACGTCCGGCCTTCGATGGAGGTCATAGGACGAGTCCGGCGCCGTCCGATGCGCGGTTGGAGGAGCTGATGATTCTGTTGGGGCGAGCTTCTATCTTAGAGGAGCACCGTGCATTGATGGGTACGGTGATTGGAAGGATTTCGTCCGCGGAAAGCAGATTGCATGAGGCCGTCAGAAGTTTACTGAAGGGTTTTGAGGTACGTTTGATAATGTACTTCTTTGTCAGTTGCGCATAAACAAGATGCGCCCTGTGTATATAGTAGCCCCTGAGACTCTGTGCGTTGTCGAAATTGATGGCGCGTAGAGGATCATAATCCCAGGTCTAAAATGTCGCCTTTGTATACAGGTGGCGAAGTGTCCGGAATCGAGCCGAACTGATGATTTTGCCGAACTAAAGCGGCAACTTGACGTGGCAGATGCCGACATCGCGCTCGTCAACGAGCGGCTTGATGAGGCTCAAGGTATGCAATTCCTCGGGCGGCATCTGGTAAGAGGAGCTTTATGCCAGTATCTTACAATGTGTGTGCTTGACGCAAATGGTGCGGCCGCCGTGGAGAGTCTTTAGGCGGAACTTGCCCGAGCTAAGGAACAAGCCAGGAAAAGTGATGCGGCTGCCGAGAAGGCCCTTGAAGAGCTGAGAGCCGAACAGGCTGCTCACTGCCGAAGCAAGAAGAGGATGGCCGTGATGGTCGTGAAGTTAAAAAGTGCTGCTGACCGTTGCAATTTTCTTGAGAAAGAAGACCGGGCGAGACAGACGGACTTAGAGAAGGCCGTTGCTGATGCCAAGGACGCTCGCTCTACGATGAGAGCTGCAAAGGAGGAGCTGCGTCAGGCCGGACAGATTGCGGCTGGAAAGCCCTTTATGCTGCGGAGGAAGTTTTGCGATCCAAAGTTTGCTCCGTTGGACCGGATGTGGAGTGCGGAAGACACCTATCTGGATTTGGCAGTGAGTGCTGCTGATGCGACCGAATACTTTTGAGATCAAGAAGATCGCGGAGTGGAAAGGCTTTTCTGGTCGCAGTTCCAGAATCCAGAGCGTCCACTGGCAGTGGACGATCGTCTGGCTCAATGGGCCGAACTGAATAGATTGTCCGGACTCACCATGAAGTACGTCCTGGGTCATCTGTGGCCGGGGAGATCGGAGCTGAAGAGTTATTTTAGCTTGGTGCAGCAATTCCTTGACGCGGTGCCACGTATCAATGCGATGAAGAGGTCAGCATGCATAGAGGGCGCACGGATGGCTCTTGCCCGTGTCAAGACATACTGGGCAGAGATGGAGACCACTGTTGTTGCATCCCGAGATTCAGACAAAAGCCGAGTACCATCCGAGCACTATTTTCATGAAGTCCTTGAAGGCGCTCGTGTAATAGAGACGCAGTGCTCGAAGGATGCTATGTTCTGATAGCATATGTAATTATAAAGCAATATTTTGATGAATTGTAGTAGCCTTTTATACTTGTGCCTTCAAGTATTTGGAACACCTCCTGTGCGGCCGTTTTTAAGATATATATACAAAATCTGAAAGATTGCAGTCGTTGGCTTCAGCCCCCACGCACATAGTGCGGGGGTGCTCGCAGAAGGCGCATTTTCACACTTAATCCAACGTCTTGGTCCTACAAAGGAGGTGATAGCGCAGCGAGCTAGGCAACTGGACTATAATGCTTTAACACTTTCACTTAGCCATAGGAGCTTGACAAGGGGACTATTTAGGTAGCCCCTGGTGGCGACTGCGCTCGGCCAAATTCGGGGCGCGTATGTGCCTGGCCGGGAAATGGCCCTTCGTTAATGCGGAGGAATCCTACAGATTCTGGAGAGTCATCAAGTGGTTGACCAGTCTCACGCCATATCATGACAGTCAGTTTTCGGCTTTCTCTACTGAGGTGCTCGCCTGGCCGAACCAGGGCACAATCGCAGTAGTTCTCCTGGTGCCGCCTTAGCCGATAGAGCGGAACGTAAGGTGGCCGAACACAGGAGCCGGGCAACCCAACATTTGACCAAAATCATGACTCGGAGCTGATGCATATAAGGCCAAACTCGCGACGCCGAACACTCCCTAAGGTATTCGGTCTTTATGAGAGCGGGCGAGGTAACACTCTGAGGTATAAGCCCCTAGTGTCCAGGTACGCGCAAGAATTCTAACGTGGCCACATGCCAAGACGCCAGCCTCCTCCTTGGTCATAGAACCAGGGGATGTGTATCAACAAGAGACAGTAAAAAAGGTTTACGCAGGGTCTTAATCTAAAAAGAATCCTTGGAACGGGTCCCTACTGCACGTCTGCGCCTGTGTCTCTGTTGTGCCGTATCCTGGACAGGCGCAACACGACGTTCATCTGTAAAAAGAGAGCAACTAAGTTGAAAAAGGGGCGTGCCGAACAAAAGTTATATGAAATAAACAAAGTGTAAAGTAAAATATGAAAAGTTGAGCTTTATTGTCTCTTATTTTATACGTGTGAAGCCCCTGGTGCAGGGGGATATGGCCACTAAGACTTTATCAACGATACTTTTGTGCCGGACTCGTCTATCCGTGTCCGTGGTCTTAATGACCTGTTCCGATGTCCTGGCTGGTGAAGCCAGTGTATTGTGGGGCTGTTAAAGCGGCCGCACAATCCTCCGCTTGGGGGAGGTGTTCTCACTACTTCCCCTTTAAGGAGATGATGCCGCGTGGACCGGGCATCTTAAGCGTAAGAGATGCATAATGCGGTATTGCGTTAAAGCGGGCGAAAGCTTCGCGTCCCAGTAGTGCTTGATAGCGACTTGAGAATGGGACGATGTGGAAAGTCAGCTTTTCGCGACGGAAGTTATCGGGAGAGCCGAAAATAACCTCGAGCCGGAGAAAACCCATGCAATGGGTGTCTGGACCTGGCGTTACTCCTTGAAAGGAGGTTTTGCTGTGGCGAATTCTTTTTGGGTCGATCCCCATGTGGCGGATTGAGTCCTGATATATCAGGTTGAGTCCGCTGCCATCGTCCATAAGGACATTTGAAAACTGGAGTCCGCCAATTATTGGATCGAGTACCAGGGCAGTCCAGCCTGGGTTCCTGACACTTCTAGAATAATCCAGATGATCGAAGATGATTGGTTTTGACAACCAGTGGCGGGATTCCTTTGGGATAGACCGTGGGGCGCGTACCTTTATGGGCGCCGCACGTTTTGTTATGTGGAGTAAGTTTACTATTTTTACTTCTTGTGGGAAATTCTTTTGTTTCCTGGTACTCTGCTTTTGGGGTTCGTCCTCGTCTTCGCTTGGTGTGTCGAGCCCCTTGTGTTCGGCGTTGAGTCTGCCGGATTGTTTGAAAACCCAACAATCTCTGTGGGTATGGTTAGCAGGCTTTCCAGGAGTGTTGTGTATTTGACATATCCTATCCAAGATTTTGTTTAGGTTGGATAGGTCGTCCCTGTTATCTTGGAGGGGCGGGTTTTTCTGATTCTGTCGTGAGCTTTTGAATCCGGCGTTGACTGCCGTGCTCTTCGGACTTTTTTCCTTAGTCCGGCGACGGTCCTTATTGCGTCGCGGGTTTCCGTTTCCATCCCTAGTTTCGGATGTACTTGGGTCACTGGTGCTGCATCTTGCCAACCAGCTGTCCTCTCCTGCGCAAAAGCGGGTCATGAGGCTTGTTAGTGCGGCCATTGTTCTTGGCTTTTCTTGGCCGAGGTGTCTGGCGAGCCATTCGTCTCGGACATTATGCCTGAAAGCCGCTAAGGCTTCAGCGTCCGGACAGTCGACTATCTGATTCTTTTTAGTAAGAAATCTATTCCAGAATTGCCGAGCTGACTCTCCGGGCTGTTGAGTTATGTGACTAAGATCGTCTGCATCCGGAGGGTGGACATAGGTCCCTTGAAAATTTGCTCGGAAAGTGTCCTCGAGCTCTTCCCAACTTCTGATTGTGTTTTCAGGAAGGCTTTTGAGCCAATGCCAGGCTGGCCCTTTAAGCTTGAGGGGTAAGTATTTTATGGCGTGGAGGTCATCTCCTCTAGCCATATGTATGTGGAGGATATAATCCTCGATCCAGACTCCAGGGTCTGTTGTTCCATCATATGCCTCTATGTTTACGGGTTTGAATCCCGCTGGAAATTCATAATCCAGGACCTCATCGGTGAAACATAGGGGGTGTGCAGCACCCCTGTATTTGGGTGTGCCAGATTCTGATAATGGCTTTACTGCATTGCTTACAGGAGCTTGCTTTCTTGGCCCGTAAATGGACCTGGCTGGGCCATGATGCGAATCCTTAAGTGGGTCGCATGCCGGCTTAAGTGCGGCACTGCTTGCCACTTTATGCTGGCCATTGGGTCGTCTATCCGACCATGTGGCTCTGTCACTTTTGGAATGCGAGGGCTCTAAGGACTCCTCGTCGAATTCAGGCAGTAGCTTTCTCTTCGGATAGCTTTTAGTGCGGCGGCTGTCGCCGTATTTGTCTGCGGTATTGATTACTTTACTCCATCTGATCCTGAGTGCATCTTCCGCAGTTTTTAGCTTCCGCTTCTGCTTTTTCAGGCTGCGTGTGGTTGCAATGAGCCATTTGTGGAGGTTCTTCTGCTTCGTGGGCTTGTCCGGTGTAGGGTCGTCCGGAATGCCATTTTCACCGGGGGAGGGATGTTCGGTTTCTCTATCCGGGTTGTCCTGTTGGGACGGTTGCTCTAAGGCATGCTCATCGTCTACCGGCTCATCCTGCTCTATGGCTGGGTCTTTATCGAGGCGGGGCTTGGGTCGGCGTTTATGTTGACGCTTTGATTATTTTTCGAGAGATCGATCCCTCTTTCCATCCCCGTTTTCCTCGTTGTTGCTTCCTTTAGGGGTATCCACCATGTACACATTGTGAGATGAGGTGGCTGTCCAATGCCCTATAGGCGTTGGTTCTTGGTTGTCTCCTGCATCGTCGTCCATACCGTCGATGTCTTCGGATTCGAAGTCGAGCATGTCGGTTAACTCGTCGACAGTGGCTACGAAGTGGGTGGTGGGTGGGTTTTGAATTTCTTCATCATCCGAATCCCATCCTTGCTGACCGTAGTCCGGCCAGGGCTCTCCTGATAAAGAGAGAGACTTTAGCGAATTCAGGATGTCGCCGAAGGGCGAGTGCTAAAAGATGTCTGCGGTGGTGAACTCCATTATCGGCGCCCAATCGGATTCGATCGGCAGGGGCGCGGGGGGCTCGGAGTTCAGAAAGGAATCCGGATCCTCGGAGTCACGAGCCATGCGGAGTGCGGGGCTGGAGTTCGGCTCGATCGCCTCTGGGATCGCAGCCCCCGAGGCAGCGTCCAACCGTTGATCCTCGATCGGTGCAGTAGGCTCCGAATCAATGGTCGGAACCGATGCGTGTGCGGCCTCCAAGGCGCTGTTCGGCAGTAGAGCTATAACATGCCCATCGAGACAGTGCGGCGCGCTTGGCTGTGGCTCGAATCCGTCGAAGATCAAGTCCCCACGGATGTCAGCTGTGTAGTTTAGGCTTCCAAACCTGACCTGATGGCCAGGGGCGTAGCTTTCGATCTGCTCAAGGTGGCCAAGCGACTTGGCCCATAGTGCGAAGCCGCCGAAGACGAAGATCTGTCCAGGGAGAAAAGTCTCACCATGGACTGCATCGTTCCTGATGATCGAAGGAGCCATCGGGCCTAAAAGCGACGACACAGAGGAACTCTCAATGAAAGCATCAATGTCGGTGTCAAAACCGGCGGATCTCGGGTAGGGGGTCCCGAACTGTGCGTCTAGGCCGGATGGTAACAGGAGGCAAGGAACACAATGTTTTACCCAGGTTCGGGCCCTCTTGATGGAGGTAAAACCTTACGTCCTGCTTGATTAATATTGATGATATGGGTAGTACAAGAGTAGATCTACCACGAGATCAAGGAGGCTAAACCCTAAAAGCTAGCCTATGGTATGATTGTTGTATGATGAAGTTGTCCTACGGACTAAAACCCTCCGGTTTATATAGACACCGGAGAGGGTTAGGGTTACACAAAGTCGGTTACAATGGTAGGAGATCTTGAATATCCGCATCGCCAAGCTTGCCTTCCACGCCAAGGAAAGTCCCATCCGGACACGGGACGAAGTCTTCAATCTTGTATCTTCATAGTCCTGGAGTCCGGCTACCCGAACACCCCCTAATCTAGGACTCCCTCACCTTCCATCTTAGTGATGGTGTTTTCATGAGCCTCGATCATGTCATTGGCTTCACCAAGTTGTTCCAAGAGAGCAACAAAGTGCTTCTTGGATTTTCCCTTGAGTTTGCCCATAAAGGCCTCAAACTCATTAGCCTCCACATTATCTTCATCAAGTTCATTAATGCTATCCGCCGGAGAAGTATGATTAATGATGGTAGTTTTGATGTTGGAGGTTACCTTGTTGGTGGCTTTAGCCATGAGGCACTTGGCGGTGATGCTCTCATTGGGTGAGTCGAAGAGAGATACCCGTGGAGTCGTCGCAATGGCAACGGAGGCCATGGCAACCAACTCATCACTTTCATCATCATCATCATCCTCATTGTACTCTTCTTGTACCACTAATGCCTTGGGAGGAGTCTTCTTGGTGAAGTTGCTCTTGTTGGGGAACGACTTGGCCTTGTCCTTTCGGATGAGCTTGCCACCATTGTCTTCCCTCTTCTCATATGGACATTCCACAACAAAATGGCTCACGTTGCCGCAATTGTAGCAAGTCCTTACATGTTGCTTGCTCTTCGTGCCACTTGAGTTGTTTTTGCTAAAGTTTGGCCTCGAGTTTTTCTTGCTCCAAAATTGCCTTGAAGCAAGTGCCATATGTTCATGATATGCATACTTCATATCTTCGGGGTTGCTCTCCTCTTCTTCCTCTTCTTCTTCTTCAACGGTGAGCTTGGCCTTCAATGCAAGGTTAGGCCTCTTTGCCCTTTGAGAACGAACCACCGCATTGTCGGCGGTCTTGTCCAAAATGTTCATGGCCACAAACTCATCCAACACTTTGCTTGAGGTCAAAATGTGGAAGTCCGGTCTTTGATGAATGATGGAGGACATGGCCTTGTGATAGGGAATCATTGCCTTGAGGAATTTTTGCTTGATCCAATTGTCATCCGTGTCCTTGCTCCCGTGATCTCGTAGTGAGACCGCGAGTTTGGTTACTCTCCGATAAAGCTCACGATGTTCTTCATCTTCTTTCATTGCAAACTCATCGGCCTCATCTTGTACCACTTCATAGTTGGAGCATTGAATGCTTGCGCTTCCCCGGTAGAGAGAGACAACACAATGCCATGCATCTTTGGCCAAGGCAAAGGGACGGAGATGAGGTAGGTCTTCGGGTGGAATTGCATCTTGAATGATGAAGAGAGCATTCTCATTGAATTGATTATCCGCGGCTTCTCGAGGAGTGAAGTTGCTTGGATCATGTGGATAGAAACCTTCTTCAATGATTCTCCAAAGGTTAGTGTTCACATGATTTAAATGACGTTTAAAGCGGTAAACCCAAGAATCAAAGTCCTCATTTTTCACAATATTAGGGGAGGACCGGCATGATTCAAATGAGTGGAAGGAACCGGTCCACCATAAACAAGTGGTGGTTCCACATGGGCAAAGATGCCGGTGCCATTCTTACCACTAGAAGAAGGAGCCTTTTCACTACTAGCTTCCCCCTTGTCGGGGATAGCATCCGTCACCTTGTTGGCGGGGTCACCCACTTTCAACGGTGCGGTGGATAGTTTAAACCCCTCAAGAAATTTAGTAAACATGCTTTCAACTTCAGTCGTCATGGAGGTTTTCAATGTCTCCAAGGCCACATTGAACTCCTCACGAGAGACCGAGGTTCCCCCATCGCCCGTAGACGAGATCGGATTCACACTGGAGTGTTCCTCCACACCGTCTACGGTATCAACCATACTCTTTGGACGGTAAAGTCCTTAAATAAAGAGACAAGGCTCTGATACCAATTGAAAGGATCGATATGGTTGACTATAGGGGGGGGTGAATAGGCAACTACCAATTTTTACTTTTCTTTACCAAATTAAACTTTGCATCAAAGTAGGTTGTCTAGATGTGCAACTAGGTGAGCAACCTATATGATGCAATAACAACAAGCATACGAGCAAGCAAGAGAAGTAACACTAAAGAGCTTGCCCAAGTAAAGGTAAGAGATAACCAAGAGTGGATCCGGTGAAGACGAGGATGTGTTACCGAAGTTCCTTCCTTTTGAGGGGAAGTACGTCTTCGTGAGAGCGGTGTGGAGGCACAATGCTCCCCAAGAAGCCACTAGGGCCACCGTATTCTCCTCACGCCCTCACACAATGCGAGATGCCGTGATTCCACTATTGGTGCCCTTGAAGGCGGCAACCGAACCTTTACAAACAAGGTTGGGGCAATCTCCATAACTTAATCGGAGGTTCCCAACAAAACCACGAAGCTTCACCACAATGGACTATGGCTCCGTGGTGACCTCAACCGTCTAGGGTGCTCAAACACCCAAGAGTAACAAGATTCGCTAGGGATGAGTGGGGGAATCGAAAATCACTTGGTGGAAGTGTAGATCGGGGCCTTCTCAACCACTCCCGAGCAAATCAACAAGTTTGATTGGCTAGAGAGATAGATCGGGCAAAAATGGAGCTTGGAGCATTTAATGGAGCTTGAGCAAGAAATGGAGCTTGAGGGGGAAGAGATGGGTCAAAGGGAAGAAGGGGACCCCTTTTTATAGTGGGGGCAACAACCCAACTATTGCCCCTCACCAACCAGCCCCGCACAGGGCGATACTACCGCTAAGAGGGGGCGGTACTACCGCTAGGTCAGCGGTACTGCCGCACCAGCCAGCGGCACTGCCGCGCAGAGGAGACTAGTAGGGAATAGGACCCAACGCGGTACTACCGCAGTGGTAGGGGCGGTACTACCGCTCCTGAAACGGTACTACCGCCTCCACAACCGCAACTAGTGCCGCAAAACCCGACATGAGAAAAAGTCCCCTCGAGTCGAGGCGGTAGGAGCCAGACAGCCCAGCGGTACTACGACAGCAGGCTCACGGGCGGTACTACCGCTGTGGAGCGGAACTGCCGCTTGTGACCCTTCGGCCGTACTACCGCTGGTAGTGCGGTACTACCGCTGGGACACTGAAGAGAGAGAGAGAGAAGCTCTCAAAAGAGGCTGAGGACGAGGCGGTGGTGCCAGGCACCCCAATGGTACTACTGCTGTGGAGTCACGGGCGGTACTACCGCTGTGGAGTGGTACTGCCGCTTGTGGCTCCTCAGCGTACTACGGCTGGGTTGCGCGGTACTACCGCTGGGACCCAGACAGGACAAAGAAAAGCGGAGAGATCTCTTCAATGGAATGGACAAGCTCAGAGGGTGAGAAGCTGATGTGTACGTGTTGATTCCACCCATGCAATACCCCAGCGGACCCCCTCTTGATAGTACGGTGCCCTCTACGCAACTAGTCCACCGAGAGAGAAGCGAAAGAGCTACACCGTCTTGAAAGACACTCCGAAGGGAAGAAAACGTCTCATGCCAGGGGTGAATCTGTGAACTATTTAAAGCACATGATTAGTCCGCAAACATGTTGTCATCAATCACCAAAACTACCTTGAGAGAGATATGCCGTAACAAAAGGACTGGAACCAAACTTGGTTTTACTGTCAGGACATCTCACCCGCCAATGAAAAGCCACTGCCGGTTACCGCCCCGATCGTCTTGACACCAAGTTCGCCCTGCCAGATAAACTTATTGTTGCTGAATGCAAGAAACTGATTCCATCTATCAGAAGAATCAATGGTTTGTTGGGGAACGGTTTAACCGGAGTCGATCTAACCCGTTGCTGGATATCGTGGCGGATTATTCCATTAAGCTGTCGTTCAAAGTTGATGTATGAATATGGTGGAGATCCGGATGACTCTCTCCGTCATACTCCGGCTCAACTAACCGAAGAAGATGTTGTCGCAATGTCAAATCTTCTGGTGAATGCGAAATACGAAGATTGCAGTGTTGTTGGGTTAAGTCCCTTCTGTAAATTTAACCCGGTACCAGAAGTAAGGGCATTCCGATCTTTTTCCTTTGTATTTTGTCCAGCCGTATTGTTTATCACTGATCCTTCCTCTTGTCTTTGTACGCCAACTCTGACTTTTGGAAAGTGAAATACGACCATGAAGCTGCCAAGAAGGCGAAACTTGCCGCCATGAACGCCAAGAAATCGCCCCGGAGAACAAAGAAGAAAAAGAAAACCACCGTTGAAGATTTGATGAAACTTGATGACTCGTCTGACTCGGAGGTAGCCCTTGATTCCCTTGGCCAATTTTTTAACAATCTTATTGATACTGATCCTTACCAGGATGACACTGGGGCTAGTCAAGCCGGGGAAGCAGAGGTAACTATCATTTCCTCCGACTCAGAGCCCTTACCAAGACACAAAGTTTGACGAGTGATCCGTAAAGTAAGGTTTTATAACCCCTTAGCTCACTTGGATCCCAACTTTCATTTGAAAAAGCAGCAGCATGAAAACCATCGTGAAGTTGAGATTGAAGATGAGCCGGCTGTCGTCCTTCAATAGACCCCTCGGAAACGTCCGAACGAGGTTTACTTATTACTGTCTGTAACTTGTTTTAATGAATCCTGCTCCTTGTATTTCTTTTAACTCCTTTCTCTTACCTTTTCAGGAGGTGTCTCGTTCTTCAGGCGACTCATCACAAACACAATTCCCGGCTTTCAAGACTGCCCCTGGGTAACCAGAAATCCTCTTTTCTTCCGGTTTGATCAATTGTATCTTGATGCTGACTGTCCTGTAATATATATTTTTTCTTTAGCGGCCAGGCTAGATCCAAGAAGGCGAAGGTAACAAAGCTGGCGGAAGACCTGCCAGTACCAACGTCTGAGCCGGCTAGGCCACCTTCTCCATTAACTGCCGCCCTAGAAGACCCGCCTATTATCCATGAAGTAAATCCTTTGGAGCCGTCCCTTGACCAAGCCACTATGAATCCTTCCACAGTTGGACCGTCAAGCTCAGCTGACCCGCCGTTTCCACGTGTTCAAGATGTTCAAATTACTAGGAGCCATTTTGTTGAGCCGGGGAATCCAACGGTGTTAGCTCGGTGCACAGCTAAGCAAGAAGCATTGGAGAGGCAGAAGGTTCGCTTTGATGCTGCCAACTACGACCGTCTTAATACCAGTGATATCTTATCTGGCTATCTCAGTCATGTACACTCTAGTCATGAGTCTGAGATCGAGATGGTCAAGCAGCTTCAGTTGAAATATGAGGTACGTTGTTTCCGGTTTACCAATATTCCTTTAGCCCCCAAGTCTGTAGATTATGAGAGAAACGGAATAACCTGTAGACTTAAAATATAGGCCGAGGCCTTTTACCTCCGAATTTTTGCCTGATATTGATAGAAACAAGACTTCACCCATAGTCCCCAAGGCCCGGTTTATTTCGATCATTAATGAATCGGTACTTCAGAATGTTAAAACTAACTGCAAAGTACTTAACATTCTGGTTTATCCTTGATAAACTTGCTGAACTGCGTACATTAGCCCCCAAGTGCCAAGTGTTGTTACTCTGTAAAGGACTTGGGACTTCAAATATGTTGGTAGAGTCGAAAAAATTTGATTTGGCATACATTAGCCCCCAAGTGTCAAGTGGTTTATTCGTAAAGTACTTGGGACTTGTATCTTGAGTTTGCATACTAGAATTTAAAACCAAGTCTTGACTTATCTGAATGTTTCACAGAATGCCTTGTCTGAGCTAAACTCTCAACTGACTGGCGCAAAGACCCGGCTAGCGAGCCAGGAGTCAGAAATCAAGTCTTCCACCTCCAAACTGCAAATAAGCCTGTCTGAAATGGAGAATTTGAAAGCCAGCTTTGCTGCCAAAGAGAAAACTTGGGAGGATGAGAAAACACTTCTGACCCGGCGAGCTGAGACAGCCGAAACAGCTCTAAAGGAAATATCAACCAAGCTGAACGGTTTAAAGGGCCGGGTGTCTCAGATGGTCGCTGCTATCTTTGGTAAGCTGCCTTGTTTTGACCTTTCGTGTATTTTATGCCAAACTGGAATGTGATCTGCCAACTTACTCTGTTAAATATATGCAGGTCCGCGAAGTAAAAATCTGAGCCAAGACCCGTTGATTAAACTGAAGGCTGTATACACCTTAGTTAAAAAATTGTACATTGGTGCACAACGGGCTCTGGCCGCTATCTCTCCTACAAATCAAGGACCCAACCGGCTTAGCGATGTCCTGAAGAAGCTGTCCATCCTTCCGGCGAGATTCCAAGAAGTAAAACCCTCCTGTGCGCGAGCCGGAGCTTTGACTGCCCTAAGCCGCTCCAAGGCTTGGGTGCCAGACCTAGACCCGACGGACGTGGCAAGAGGTTACCCTACTGTGAAGGAGGACGGATCTCCATTTGATCAGGATGACTTCATAGCGTGTGTACGTGAAGTCCGGCCTCAGGCGACTAGCCTTGGAGAAGACACCAATGTTGACAAGTACCAGTCGGGTTTTAAAAATGAAAATAAGAAGATGGCCACTCCTTCATACAAAGTAGCAGACCTGATCCCACCTGTGAGAGAAGATACTTTTGCTCTGGAAATTGACCCGGTCGGCCTGATTGACGACGAAGCCAAATTTGTCGCCATGAACGGCTTTGATTGGTCAAAATCCAATTTCCAGCAAACAGAAGGTGGTGAACCGGTGAGGCAGGGACAGTGATCATCTTCCTAGGCTTATAAAGCCTTGTAATAACTTTAGTTAAAACACTGCATGTTTGCTTATGCCGTCGTGCATAAAATACTTCTTATGTGAATCTGTGTTTCAGATGTCAATGTATGCATTATTTCATGTTTGTCTCTGCAATGGTTGAACTCTGTTCCTGTGAATATAAGGAAAAGATTGGCAAGGCGGTTTAGAACCAACTAGGCTTAAACACCTAATGTACAACCCATAAATTTACCTCAATAATAAAAACAGAGACAAATGTAAACAAAGGGTAAGGTTTAATACTAACTCTTGAGTTGACGCAGCGGGTAAGCGCGTATAAGTAAAAACCATACCTTATCCTTGTTGATCCTTAGATCGCCGGTTTAAATAACCCGGGTGATGAATTGATAATTCACTGTGTATGAAAAGTTAACATTCCTTGAACACTCAATGATCATCATACCTTAGTAGCCCGTACCTTTGGATCCTTGCACCACCGGCTTGAATAACCCGGGCGGCTGTGTTGTCCAATAATTGAGCCGACGAAGAAAACCAGACTATCTCATTTGTAATATTGAAAACAACAAAAACTCGAAGGCAAGCAACAGATAATAAACATAATTTGAACTCTGTATTCAAAAGGTTGGGGGTTCCTGATTCGAATACGATCAGTAAACCGGACCAAAGGGGTTAAGCTAAGGTTCGAATACGACCATATAGCCCCCAGTGGCTTTGGCATTGCGCCGATCAAGAGGGTACCGACAGGTATGTTCTCTTTGGTTCGAATACGACCTATGTTTGAACAGGAAGCCCCCAAATGACCTTGAGAGGTTTTTAACGACCCTGATTTGAATACGATCCAAGTTGGACTCAAAAGGGGTTAAGCTATGATTTGGATACGATCAAGAAGCCCCCAAGTGAGTTTGGCCTTGAGCCGATCAAGAGGGTTACGACAGCTATGTTCTCTTTGGTTCGAATACGACCTATGTTTGAATAGGAAGCCCCCAAGTGACCATAAGATTGACAGCTAGATTCAGATACGATCATGAGCTGGACTAAAAAGGTTAAACTTGATTCAAATACGATCAGCTCCTTAATAGTCATTTGTGAATAAAAAAATAACAAATATGCATAGTCTTTGGAAAGAAAAGAGACCGATGGTCTTACTTTATTTCTTATCATTGCATATACAAGGCGAACGTATGTACATGTTGAGAGCTGGTGGCTCAGGTGTAATATGGCCGAAGTTGAGCAATGTTCCATGGCCGGCGGGTCTCCTCTTCCGACTTACGTGAGTCTGCATGCTCTCGAATGTCAATGAGGTAGTAGGACCCATTGTTTAAATTTTTACTGACCACAAAGGGTCCTTCCCAAGGTGGGGATAACTTGTGTGCATCTGAAAGATCTTGGACGAGCCGGAGCACCAAGTCGCCTTCCTGAAAAGTCCTGGACTTAACCCGGCGGCTGTGATAACGACACAGGTCCTGTTGATAAATTGCTGACCACACTGCTGCTAAGTCTCTTTCTTCATCCAACAAGTCAAGCGCATCCTGTCTGGCTTCTTCATTGTTAGCTTCAACATAAGCCGCCACACGGGGCGAGTCATGACGGATGTCGCTAGGCAACACTGCTTCTGCTCCATAAACCATGAAGAAGGGTGTGCAACCTGTAGACCTGTTAGGTGTAGTATTGATACTCCATAATACTGAAGGCAATTCCTCTACCCAACAACCCGGCGTTCGCTGTAAAGAAACCATAAGCCGGGGTTTTAGCCCTTTCAGAATTTCTTGATTGGCTCTCTCCGCTTGACCATTGGATTGAGGATGAGCTACAGAAGAAACATCAAGCCGGATGTGCTCTCGCTGACAAAATTCTTCCATAGCCCCTTGGGATAGATTTGTACCATTGTCTGTGATAATACTGTGTGGAAAACCGAAATAGAAGATTACTTTTTTCATGAACTGAACCACCGTGGCCGCATCACACTTACTCACAGGCTCCGCCTCAACCCATTTGGTGAACTTATCAACAGCCACCAAGAGATGCGTCTTTTTATCCTTAGACCTTTTGAAAGGTCCCACCATGTCGAGCCCCCAGACTGCAAACGGCCAAGTGATTGGAATCATCTGGAGCTCTTGAGCCGGCATGTGCGCTCGTCGTGCAAATTTCTGACATCCATCACATCTACTGACCAGGTCTTCTGCATCAGCGTGAGCCGTCAACCTGTAAAAACCGTGACAAAACGCCTTGGCCACTAAAGATTTTGACCCAGCGTGATGACCACAATCGCCTTCATGGATTTCATGAAGGATTTCTTGACCTTCTTCGGGGGGAAACACACCGTTGAAACGCTCTGGAGACACTACGATGAAATAACTCTCCATCCGAAATCGTCATGGACTTAGACCGCCAGGTTATCTGCCGAGCTAGGGTCTCATCCACTGGCAATTCTCCCCGGGTCATGTAAGCCAAAAATGGCACCGTCCAATCTGGGATGACGTGAAGAGCCACCACCAACTGCGCCTCCAGGTCAGGAACAACTAAATCTTCTTCTGTGGGCAACTTGACAGAGGGGTTATGCAAAACATCTAAAAAGGTGTTGGGTGGTACCGGCTTACAATGTAACCCTAGCCGGCTCAAAGCATCAACCGCTTCGTTTTTTCGACGGTCAATGTGTTCCACCTGATAACCTTTAAAATATCCTGCAACAGCATCGACCTCTCGGCGATAAGCCGCCATGAGAGGGTCTTTGGAATCCCACTTGCCAGACACCTGCCGAGCCACTAGATCTGAATCACCAAGACATCTGACCCGGCTCAAGCTCATCTCTTTTGCCACTCGAAGACCATGGAGCAATGCTTCATACTCTACTGCGTTGTTAGTGCATGGAAACATCAATCGTAACACATAACAAAATTTATCACCTTGTGGGGAAGTTAATACAACTCCAGCCCCCGAGCCTTCCAATTGCCTGGACCCATCAAAATGAATAGTCCAATATGTGTTATTCGGCTTTTCTTCTGGCACCTGCATCTCTGTCCAGTCATTGATGAAGTCAACCAGGGCTTGAGACTTAATCGCAGTGCGTGGAACATACTTCAGCCCATGAGACCCAAGCTCAATTGCCCACTTGGCAACTCGCCCCGTAGCTTCTCTGTTTTGAATAATGTCTCCCAAAGGAGCAGCGCTTACCACAGTGATTGGATGTCCCTGAAAGTAATACTTAAGCTTCCGGCTTGCCATGAACACCCCATAAACAAGCTTCTGCCAATGTGGATATCGTTGCTTAGACTCAATTAACACTTCACTGACATAATAAACCGGCCACTGAACCGGATGCTCTCTGCCAGCCTCCTTGCGTTCTACCACCATAGCCACACTAACAGCCCGTGAGTGGGCAGCCACGTATAACAATAGCGGCTCTTTCTCAATTGGAGCAGCTAGGACCGGCGGCTTAGCCAGTTGTGCCTTCAGATCCTCAAAAGCGGCGTTTGCAGCATCACTCCAAACAAAAACATACGTTTTCTTCATCAATTGATATAGAGACATAGCCTTTTCCCCTAACCGGCTTATGAACCGGCTTAAAGCAGCCACACGACCCGCCAGTCATTGAACATCATTGACGCAGGTTGGTTTGGCTAGAGATGTGATTGCCTTGATTTTCTCCGGGTTAGCTTCAATACCTCGGTTAGACACCAGAAAACCCAGGAGCTTGCCGGCTGGCACTCCAAAAACACACTTGGCCGGGTTAAGCATCATCTTGTAAACCCGAAGATTATCAAAAGTCTCTTTCAGGTCTGTGACCAAGGTTTCCTCTTCCCTGGATTTCACCACTATATCATCCACATAGGCATGAACATTGCGCCCAACTTGATTGTGAAGACAACTCTGCACACACCGCTGGTAAGTCGCCTGGGCACTCTTAAGCCCAAAAGGCATAGACACATAGCAGAAAGCCCCAAAAGGAGTTATAAATGCTGTCTTATCTTGATCCTTGACTGCCATATTAATCTGATGATAACCGGAGTAAGCATCTAAGAAACTCAACCGTGCGCAACCCGCCGTAGCATCAATGATCTGATCAATATGGGGAAGAGCAAAAGGATCAGCCGGACAAGCCTTGTTTAAATCTGTGTAATCCACACACATACGCCCGGTGCCATTCTTTTTGAGCACGAGCACCGGGTTAGCTAACCATTCTGGGTGAAAGACCTCCACAATTAACCCAGCCGCCAAAAGCCGGGCCACCTCTTCGCCAATGGACTTGCGCCTTTCTTCATTGAACCGCTGAAGAAACTATCTGACAGGTTTGAACTTTGGATCGATATTAAGAGTGTGCTCAGCGAGCTCCCTCGGGACACACGGCACGTCTGAAGGTTTCCATGCAAAGATGTCCCGGTTCTCACGGATGAACTCGATGAGCGCGCTTTCCTATTTTGGATACAAGTTTGCGCTGATGATGAACTGTTTGGATGAATCGCCAGGCACAAAGTCAACCATCTTAGTGTCATCAGCTGATTTGAACTTTAACTCCGGCTCATGCTCTGTTGTTGGTTTCTTTAATGACGTCATGTCCGCCGGGTCAACATGATCCTTGTAGAATTTCAACTCCTCTGTTGCACAAACAGATTCAACATAGGCAGCATCCCCCTCTTCATATTCCAAGGCTATCTTCCGGCTCCCATGGACTGTAATGGTGCCCTTGTGACCCGGCATCTTGAGCTGCAAATACACGTAACACGGCCGAGCCATGAACTTGGCATAAGCCGGCCGCCCAAACAGAGCATGATATGGGCTTTTGATCTTAACCACTTCAAAGGTTAATTTTTCTGCCCTGGAGTCATACTCATCCCCAAAGGCTACCTCCAGCTCGATCTTACCAAATGGGTATGCCGACTTACTGGGTACCACACCATGAAAAACAGTGTTGGATTATTTAAGATTTTTATCCGTCAATCCCATCCGGCGGAACGTCTCATAGTAAAGGATGTTGATGCTGCTGCCTCCATCCATGAGTACCTTTGTAAACTTGTACCCACCAACCTGAGGTGCCACTACCAAAGCCAAGTGACCCAGATTATCAACCCGGACCGGGTGATCCTCTCTGCTCCACACAATAGGCTTCTCCGACCAACGTAGATAACATGGAATTGCCTGTTCAACGGCATTGATGGCCCTCTTGTGGAGTTTCTGGTCTCTCTTACATAAACTGGTAGTAAAGACATGATACTGTCCGCTACTCAACTGCTTTGGGTTGCTCTGATAGCCAGATTGTTGCTGCTGTTGATTCCCTTGGCCGTGTTGCTGATTATATCCTCCCTGATAACCAGGATGACCCTGACCATGAAAACCTCCTCCGCTTGAACCGGCGCCCGGGCCCTGAAAGCCGCCTCCACCTGAGCCGCCACCCGGGCCGTGACCCCCATCAAATGCGTTTGAATTTTTAAACGCCTTCATGATCGTGCAATCCTTCCACAAGTGGGTGGCTGGCTTCTCCCGGGTGCTGTGACTTGGACAAGGTTCATTCAACAACTGCTCGAGGGTGGGGCCTGACCCGCCCGATCGAGGGGGTTGTCTGCCCTTGCGCCGCTGATTACCACCCTGCGCATTAGTATTAGCAACAAACTCATCGGCCTTACGCTTATTACCTCCTTGATTCGCTGGGTTATGCTGGTGACCCTTGCCATTGCCATTCTTCTTTCCCTTCGTTGCCTTTTCTTCATCAGATGCCGGGTCTTTGGTGGTATCAGAATCGGCATACTTGACAAGAGCTGCCATCAACGTTCCCATGTCATTACAGTCATGTTTAAGCCGCCCCAACTTCTGCTTCAGAGGTTCAAAACAACAATTTTTCTCCAACATCAAAACTGTTGAGCCGGCATCCATTTTATCAGATGAATGTATTATCTCCTTGACCCGGCGCACCCAATGGGTTGTAGATTATCCATCCTCTTACTTGCAATTGGTCAGGTCCACAATCGACATTGGCTGCTTACATGTGTCTTTAAAGTTCTGGATGAACCGTGCCTTCAACTCTGCCCATGAACCGATGGAATTGGGTGGTAATCCTTTCAACCAGGTTCGAGCCGTTCCATCCAACATCATGGTAAAGTACTTGGCCATTGCAGCATCGCTAACCTCCAACAGCTCCATAGCCATCTCATAACTCTCAATCCAAGCCCCCGGCTGTAAGTCAGCCGTGTAGTTAGGCACCTTACGAGGCCCCTTGAAATCCTTGGGAAACCGCTCATTGCGTATGGATGGGACCAGGCAAGGTACGCCTCCGGTTCTTGTAGCGACTCCTGCCTCAACCGAGGTTGCTGGATAAGCCGGAAAGGTTTGATGAGCCGCCTGCTCTGCTGCTATCTAAGCCGCCCGTTCCGCCTCCTGACGAATCCTCTCCTGATCCGCCAAGTTAAGGGCTCCAGCCCGCACCGGCTCATGCCTATATGGCCGGTTGTGGCGCTAAGCATTACTTGACAACTCTGCAGATTCCATGTGCCTACTGTAACTCGGGCTCCGGCTTGGGCGAGGAGTTGAATGAATCCTGTCTCGACTGTAGGAGTATGCATCCTGCTGGGCCAAAGCTGTCTGAAGTAGTTCTCTTACCCTCCGGGTTACAATTGCTGCTGGCGAGTCGCCTTCTATTGGGAGAGCTGCCAAATGAGCCGACGCCGCAATGAGATTCTCCATGGGGTTGGAGAAGTGACCCGGGGGTGTTGATATATAACGAGGAGGAGCTGTATTCATGCACGGCGGCTCCATGGTGCATGGCTGAACTGGTGCACCGGGCGTCGTGGCCCGGTTTTCCTCTGGCGGGTTGCTCCCTCCAGCTCCGGGTGTATGGAACAGATTCCTTGGATCCAGCGTTAGAGGCAGACGCGACTGATCTTTCTGACGCCTCCTCCTCATGACCTCGTTTGATGCATTAAGATCCACTGAGAGCCGGAAGGTTTCTGCTTGAAGCTGCTGAGCACGAGCATCCAAAGCTGCTCGTTCTGCTGCCATCCGGGTTTCCTCCGTAGCTAGATTTTCCTTAGCTCGCACCATCTCCTCCCGCACGCGTGCCACTTCCGTGTCATGCTGGGCTTTATCTGCCGGCTCTACCGCAGCGGTTAACAGAGTCATTAGTTTATCCATGAGGTCCATGAGAACCTGAGCCGGGGGGGCGCGCGGGGTCTCCTGACCCGGCAGCTGCCGACCCGGTGGCCGCTGCTGTCGCTACGGTGGAGTTCTGCCCGGGCTGTGTCCCTGCCATAAAGACTCCGGCCCAATTTGGCGGCTCAAGGGGGTCCGGAATACTGCTGCCATCGGAGCAGCCCCCAAGCATACCGTCTTGCAATTGATACAACGAGTCCGTCTCACCTGTTGATGATGCAGTATCAGAGCAAATGGTCGTCTCCCCACCTTCCATCGATCCTTCGGAGTATTCACCGCCATGGACGTAGCCTACGAAAGCATGCTTCACAACAGATTGAACACGGGCTGACCCGGCGCGCTGAGCCGTTTCGATGAGGTTGGTGTGGACGTCCAGCTCAGGGCCTGACTCGCCGACCCGGCCGATGAAGACGTGAATTCTGCCGAAGGGGACCGGTACCCGTACTCGATCGAGCCGGCCTCGGGGCCCCAGCCTTTGTCGTCGATGTAGAGTTTGCCGCGACGACTCTTGGTCATCCGGCCCACAACGTATCCCTTGAGCCCTTCGAAGTTGCCCTTCAAGAACTCAAATCCACCGTGCGCTGGCCCCACGGTGGGCGCCAACTGTCGTGGAGTTGACACGACAGATGTCCTAGAGCAAGGACTTAGTTGTAGGGCCATCGCACTAGGAAGCTTAAAGGGGTTAATCGGGACAAAGGACACGAGAGAGTTTTATACTAGTTCGGCCCCTTACGATGAAGGTAAAAGCCTACGTCTAGTTGTGATTGGTATTGCTGAGGTATCGATCTCCAAGAGGCTCAACTCGCCAGCTTGGTTATCGACTTTGTTGTTTCTTGCCCTAAACCGCCACCGGGTCGTCCCCTTATATACACGGGTTGACGCCAGGTGGCCTACGGAGTCCCGGCTGGCTCATAATCGTGTCCGGCTCGGTGGCTTTCTTTACATGCCTTTCTGTACAAGTATTTTCCATCCATATGGCAGTTTACAATAATGGGCCTTAAGCCGGCCCGAGGCCCTTGGGCTTTCTATATGTTTAATAAACTATCATCTTGACTGTATATTGGTCTTCTTATGTAACCCGCCATTAGGGATGACCCAACCCCTCCTAGGCGGGTCATACTGGTAGTAATATCCCCAACAACCTTGCTGGAAACCGCTTATCATTTCCTTCTGCTCCTCGTTGGGTTCGACACTCTTACTTATCGAAAGGACTACGATAGATCCCCTATACTTGTGGGTCATCAAGACTCTTTTCTGGCGCCGTTGCCGGGGAGTGAAGCGCCTTTGGTAGGTGGAATTTGGTAAGGAAAAATTTATATAGTGTGCTAAAATTTACTGTCGCTTGTTACTATGGAAAGTAATCCTCTGAGGGGCTTGTTCGGGGTATCTTCACCCCGACCAGTAGAGCAAAGAGTTGCTCCTCAACCTACTGAACCTACTGAAAATGAAAATGTTTGCTTTGAAATTCCTTTGGGTATGGTAGAAAAACTGCTAGCTAATCCTTTTTTGGGAGATGGAACAAAACATCCTGATGAGCATCTAATATATGTGGATGAAGTTTGTGGATAATTGAAGCTTGCAGGTGTACCCGGAGATGTTGTTAAGAAGAAGGTCTTCCCTTTATCTTTGAGGGGAGATGCATCAACATGGTATAGGCTATGTGATGATATGGAGTCTTGGAATTACAAACGATTGAAATTGGAATTTCATCAAAAGTTTTATCCTATGTATCTTGTTCATCGTGATCGCAATTATATATATAATTTTTGGCCTCACGAAGGAGAAAGCATCGCTCAAGCTTGGGGGAGGCTTAAATCAATGTTATATTAATGCCCCAATCATGAGCTCTCAAGAGAAATGATTATTAAAAAAATTTATGCTCGGCTTTCTAATAACAATCACACCATGCTTGATACTTCTTGTGCTGGCTCTTTTATGATGAAGACTATTGAATTCAAATGGGATTTATTGGAAAGAATTAAACGCAACTCCGAAGATTGGGACCTCGACAATGGTAAGGAGTCAGGTATGACACCTAGTTTTGATTGTGTTAAATCTTTTATGGATACCGATATTTTCCGTAAATTTAGCACTAAATATGGACTTGACTCTGAGATAGTAGCTTCTTTCTGTGAATCTTTTGCTGCTTATGTTGATCTCCCCAAGGAGAAGTGGTTTAAATATCATCCTCCCATAGAAGTAAAAATAGCTGCACCTATTAAAGTTGAAGAAAAGGCTATTACTTATAATGATCCTATTGTTCCTACTTTTTATGTTGAGAAACCGCCTTTCCCTGTTAGGATCAAGGATCATGCTAAAGCTTCAACTGTGGTTCGTAAAAGCAATATTAAAACATATACACCTCCTGAGCAAGTTAAAGTTGAACCTAATATTGCTATTGTTAAAGATCTCTTGTCTGATAATATAGATGGGAATGTTATTTATTTCTGTGATGAAACTGCTAGAGTTGCTAAACCCCGTGACACAGATAAACATAGACCTGTGGTAGGTATGCCTGTTATTTCTGTTAAAATAGGAGATCATTGTTATCATGGCTTATGTGATATGGATGCTAGTGCTAGTGCAATACCTATTGACTTATACAAAGAAATTATGCATGACATTGCACTTGTTGAGTTAGAAGATATTGATGTCACAACTAAACTTGCTAATAGAGATACTATTTCACCAATGGGAATTGTTAGGGATGTTGAAGTCTTGTGTGGGAAAACTAAATATCCTGCTGATTTTCTTGTTCTTGGTTCCCCACAAGATAGCTTCTGTCCCATTATATTTGGTAGACCCTTCTTAAATACTGTTAATGCTACCATAGATTGCACAAGAGATGTTGTTACTGTCGGTTTAGATGATATGACTCATGTATTTAATTTTTCTAAATTTAGTAGACAACACCGTGAAGAAGAATTACCTAGTAAAGATGAAATTGTTGGTCTTGCTTCTATTGCCGTACCTCCTAGTGATCCTTTAGAACAATATTTGCTAGACCATGAAAATGATATGTTTATGAATGAAAGAAGGGAACTAGATGAAGTATTCTTTAAATAGGAACCTATTCTGAAACACAATTTACCTATTGAAATCCTAGGAGATCCTCCTCCACCCAAGGGGGATCCCGTGTTTGAGCTTAAACCTTTACCGGATACTCTTAAATATGCTTATCTTGATGAGAAGAAGATATATCCTGTTATCATTAGTGCTAACCTTTCAGAACATGAAGAAGAGAGATTATTGAAAATTCTGAAGAAGAACTGTGCTGCTATTGGGTATACTCTTGATGATCTTAAGGGCATTAGTCCCACTCTATGCCAACATAAAATTAATTTGGAAGAAGATGCTAAACCAGTTCGTGATCATCAACGCCGTCTGAATCCTAAAATGAAAGAGGTGGTAAGAAAGGAGATACTAAAGCTCCTTGAGGCAGGTATAATTTACCCCGTTGCTGATAGTCAGTGGGTAAGCCCTGTCCATTGTGTCCCTAAGAAGGGAGGTATTACTATTGTTCCTAATGACAAAGATGAATTGATTCCTCAAAGAATTATTTCTGGTTATAGGATGGTAATTGATTTCCACAAATTAAATAAGGCTACTAAAAGGATGATTACCCCTTACCTTTTATCGATCAAATGCTAGAAAGGTTATCCAAACATACACATTTTTGCTTTCTAGATGGTTATTCTGGTTTCTCTCAAATACCTGTGTCAGCCAAAGATCAATCAAAGACTACTTTTACATGCCCTTTTGGTACTTTTGCTTATAGACATATGCCTTTTGGTTTATATAATGCACCTGCTACCTTTCAAAGATGCATGATGGCTATATTCTCTGACTTTTGTGAAAAGATTTGTGAGGTTTTCATGGATGACTTTTCCGTCTATGGATCTTCTTTTGATGATTGCTTGAGCAACCTTGATCGAGTTTTGCAAAGATGTGAAGAAACTAATCTTGTCCTGAATTGGGAAAAGTGCCACTTTATGGTTAATGAAGGTATTGTCTTGGGGCATAAAGTTTCTGAAAGAGGTATTGAAGTTGATAAAGCCAAGGTTGATGCTATTGAAAAGATGCCATGTCCCAAGGACATCAAAGGTATAAGAAGTTCCCTTGGTCATGCCGGTTTTTATAGGAGGTTCATTAAGGACTTCTCAAAAATCTCTCGGCCTCTAACTAATTTATTACAAAAAGATATACCATTTGTCTTTGATGATGATTGTGTAGAAGCATTTGAAATACTTAAGAAAGCATTGATCTCTGCACCTATTGTTCAGCCACCTGATTGGAATTTACCCTTTGAAATTATGTGTGATGCTAGTGATTATGTTGTAGGTGCTGTTCTAGGACAAAGAGTTGATAAGAAACTAAATGTTATCCAATATGCTAGTAAAACTCTAGACAATGCTCAAAGAAATTATGCTACTACTGAAAAAGAATTCTTAGCAGTTGTATTTGCTTGTGATAAGTTTAGGCCTTATATTGTTGATTCTAAAGTAACTATTCACACTGATCATGCTGCTATTAAATATCTTATGGAAAAGAAATATGCTAAACCTAGACTTATTAGATGGGTTCTCTTGCTACAAGAATTTGATTTGCATATTGTTGATAGAAAAGGAGCTGAGAACCCCGTTGCAGACAACTTGTCTAGGTTAGAAAATGTGCTTGATGACCCACTACCTATTGATGATAGCTTTCCTGATGAGCAATTAAGTGTCATAAATGCTTCTCATACTGCTCCATGGTATGCTGATTATGCTAATTACATTGTTGCTAAGTTTATACCACCTAGTTTCACATACCAGCAAAAGAAAAAGTTCTTCTATGATTTGAGGCATTACTTTTGGGATGACCCACATCTTTATAAAGAAGGAGTAGATGGTGTTATTAGACGTTGTGTACCTGAGCATGAACAGGAACATATCCCACGCAAGTGTCACTCCGAAGCTTATGGAGGGCACCATGCTGGAGATAGAACTGCACATAAGGTATTACAATCTGGTTTTTATTGGCCTACTCTCTTCAAGGATGCTCGTAAGTTTGTCTTATTTTGTGATGAATGCCAAAGAATTGGTAATATTAGTAGACGTCAAGAAAAGCCTATGAATTATTCACTTGTTATTGAACCATTTGATGTTTGGGGCTTTGACTATATGGGACCTTTTCCTTCCTCTAATGGTTATACACATATTTTAGTTGCTATTGATTATGTTACTAAGTGGGTAGAAGCTATTCCAACTAGTAGTCTGATTATAACACTTCTATTAAAATGCTTAAAGAAGTTATCTTTCCAAGGTTTGGAGTCCCTAGATATTTAATGACTGATGGTGGTTCACATTTTATTCATGGTGCTTTCCGTAAAATGCTTGCTAAATATGATGTTAATCATAGAATTGCATCCCCTTATCACCCTCAGTCTAGTGGTCAAGTAGAATTGAGTAATAGAGAACTCAAATTAATTTTGCAAAAGACTGTTAATAGGTCTAGAAAGAATTGGTCCAAGAAACTTGATGATGCATTATGGGCCTATAGAACTGCATATAAAAATCCTATGGGTATGTCTCCGTATAAAATGGTCTATGGAAAAGCATGTCACTTACCTCTCGAACTAGAACACAAGGCTTATTGGGCTATTAAAGAACTTAATTATGATTTTAAACTTGCCGGTGAGAAAAGGTTATTTGATATTAGCTCACTCGATGAATGGAGAACCCAAGCCTACGAAAATGCCAAGCTGTTTAAAGAAAAAGTTAAAAGATGGCATGACAAAAGGATACAAAAGCATGAATTTAACGTAGGTGATTATGTATTGCTATACAACTCTCGTTTAAGTTTTTTTGCAGGAAAACTTCTCTCTAAATGCGAAGGTCCGTACGTTATCGAGGAGGTCTACCGTTCCGGTGCCATAAAAATCAACAACTTCGAAGGCACAAATCCAAAGGTGGTAAATGGTCAAAGAATCAAACATTATATCTCAGGTAATCCCATAAATGTTGAAACCAATGTTGAAAAATAAGTAGTAGTCCGGAAAGGACACGAGGGCTCCACGAGGTTGGAGGGTGCGCCCTACCTCCCTGGGCGCGCCCCCTACCTCGTGGGCACCTCGTGTGCTCTCCGGACTCCGTTTTCTTACAGAACACGTATTTTGGCCGGTAAAAATTCATTATATAACCTGCCGGGGGTTTTGACTCCCGTATCACGCAAAAATCTCTTGTCTTTGTTTCGAGTTGTTTTTCTGACAGATCTAGATTATCATGACGTCTCCAAGTGCACCCAAGGACAAGTTCTTCGAGAAGGTCATCAACCCTTATCTAGCGGAGGTGCAGCGACACCCTCAAACCATTGAGATGCGTGATGGGTTGCTGCACATCCGTGATGCTGAGGGACCGAAGGGGACCGGAAGCGTGGAGACTAGGCTCGAAGGAATGGAGCAACAAGTTTTCAAGTGTCAGGTGATGGTGGAGCATGGACTCAACTCCAACTACATGATGATCGCAGAGTTCACCAACAAACACAAGTTGGATGCCGACAACATCGGGGAGACCATCTTCAAGCTTCACGAGAAAATTGAGCACCTCCAAGCTCAAATCTATGACCTGCAAAACCAAAACTTTGAGTATGAATATAGATTCAAAAGGATGAGTTTGGCTGCAGATTTGAGGATCCCGGAGACTCGGTCATCCTTCTATGATGGTGAGCCTATGCCTTGGAAGAAGGACGACAAGCCTATGCCATCAACAACATCACCACCGTCTCCTCCAACAAAGAAGAATTGAGTATCTGGTATGAGCACTCCACTTGGCAACTGCCAAGCTTGGGGGAGTGCCCCGGTATAGTATCACCATCACTTTTATCTTTACCGTTTTTCTTAGTTCGATCCTTTTGGTAATATTTTGATCTAGTAGAATAAAAGTTCTTAGTATGATCTAGTTGTGAGTTTTGCTTTATTATCCTTCTATGTAATCAGACCTAATTTTAACAGCCGGTACGGTAACAATGAAAATGTCTCCCTCTTTAGTAATCAGTAATCGTTCGTGAATTCGAAGATTTTTCTTTGTTTATTTTACTTTCAGACGAATTCCGAGTCCTTGAGCTATATAATAAAGATTAGTGTTGAGTCAAGGGCTTGCTTATTTTTGCCATGATCCCAAATAAAAGAAAAGAAAAGAGAAAGAAAAAAAAGAAACAAAGAGATCATGTGACTCTTATGGAGAGTAATGAGCTCACATAGAAAGAGTATGATGAATAAAAGTTATTGAGGGTTGACAAACATAGTTTTGGTCATCGTTGCAATTAATTGGAAGTAATAAAGAAAGAGAGGTCTTCACATATAAATATACTATCTTGGACATCTTTTATGATTGTGAGCACTCATTAAAATATGACATGCTAAAGAGTTGACATTGGACAAGGAAGAAAACATAATGGGTTATGTTTTCTTACATCTGAGATAAATTATATTGTCTTGGATCCCCCAACATGTTGAGCTTGCCTTTCTCCCTCATGCTAGCCAAATTCATTGCACCAAGTAAAGATACTACTTGTGTTTCCAAATACCCTTAAACTAGTTTTGCCATGAGAGTCCACCATACCTACCTATGGATTGAGTAAGACCCATCAAGTAAGTTGTCATCGGTGCAAGCAATAAAAATTGCTCTCTAAATATGTATGATTGATTGGTGTGGTAGAAATAAGCTTTATACAATCGTGTGATATGGAAGTAATAAAAGCGACAGACTGCATAATAAAGGTCCATATCACAAGTGGCAATATAAAGTGATGTTCTTTCACATTAGGATTTTGTGCATCCAACCATAAAAGCGCATGACAACCTCTGCTTCCCTCTGCGAAGGGCCTATCTTTTTTACTTTTATCTCATACACTGCAAAAGAGTCATGGTGATCCTCACCCTTCCTTTTTACATTTTATCCTTTGGCAAGCACAATATGTTGGAAAGATCCTGGTATATATGGCTAATTGGATGTGAGTTTTCATGAACTATTACTGTTGACATTACCCTTGAGGTAAAACGTTGGGAGACAAAACTATAAGCCCCTATATTTCTCTGTGTCCGATTAAAACTCCATACCCATAAGTATTGCGTGAGTGTCAGCAATTGTGAAAGACTATATGATAGTTGAGTATGTGGACTTGCTGAAAAGCTCTTATACATTGACTCTTTCCTACGTTATGATAAATTGCAATTACTTCAATGACTGATATTATAGTTTGTTAGTTTTCAATGAAGTTTACGATTCATACTTGATATTGTGATTGAATTATTACTCTAGCATAAGAAATCATATGACAAGAATTATATAAGTTGCTGTTCTAAGAATGATCATGATGCCCTCATGTCTGTATTTTATTTTTATCGACACCTTCATCTCTAAACATGTGGACATTTTTTTCGATTTCGGCTTTTCGCTTGAGGACAAGCGAGGTCTAAGCTTGGGGGAGTTGATACGTCCATTTTGCATCATGCTTTTATATCAATATTTATTGCATTATGGCTGTTATTACACATTATGTCACAATACTTATGCCTATTCTTTCTTATTTTACAAAGTTTACATAAAGAGGGAGAATGCCGGCAACTGGGATTCTGGCTGGAAAAGGAGCAAACATTAGAGACCTATTCTGCACAGCTCCAAAAGTCCTGAAACTTCACGGATGATGTTTTCCAAATATATAAAAAACATTGAGCGCAAGAACTTCACCAGGGGGGCCACACCCTGCCCGCGAGGGTGGGGGGCGCGCCCTACCCCATGGGCGCGCCCCCTACCTCGTGGCCCCCTGGTGGCCCTCTAGTGACCATCTTTTGCTATATGGACTCTTTCGATGGGAAAAAAATCATAAGCCATCTTCTCAGACGAAACTCCACCGCCACGAGGCGGAACCAATCTAGGGTTCTGGCGGGGCTGTTCTGCCGGGGAAACTTCCCTCCCGGAGGGGGAAATCATTGCCATTGTCATCACCAACGCTCCTCTCATCGGGAGAGGGCAATCTCCATCAACATCTTCATCAGCACCATCTCATCTCAAAACCCTAGTTCATCTCTTGTATCCAATTCTTGTCTCCAAGTCCGGGATTGGTGCTAGTAGGTTGCTAGTAGTGTTAATTACTCCTTGTAGTTGATGCTAGTTGGTTTAATTGGTGGAAGATCATATGTTCAGATCCTATATGCATATTAATACCCCTCTGATTATGAACATGTTTATGCTTTGTGAGTAGTTACTTTTGTTCCCAAGGACATGGGAGAAGTCTTGCTATTAGTAGTCATGTGAATTTGGTATTCGTTCGATATTTTGATGAGATGTATGTTGTCTCTCCTCTAGTGGTGTTATGTGAACGTCGACTACATGACACTTCACCATTGTTTGGGCCTAGAGGAAGGCATTGGGAAGTAATAAGTAGATGATGGGTTGCTAGAGTGACAGAAGCTTAAACCCTAGTTTATGCGTTGCTTCGTAAGGGGCTGATTTGGATCCATATGTTTCATGCTATGGTTAGGTTTACCTTAATACTTTTGTTGTATTTGCGGATGCTTGCAATAGAGGTTAATCATAAGTGGGATGCTTGTCCAAGTAAGGGTAGCACCCAAGCACCGGTCCACCCACATACCAAATTATCAAAGTACTAAACGCGAATCATATGAGCGTGATGAAAACTAGCTTGACGATATTCTCATGTGTCCTCGGGAGTGCTTTACATCATATAAGAGTTTGTCCAGGCTTGTCCTTTGCTACAAAAAGGATTGGGCCACCTTGTTGCACCTTATTTACTTTTGTTACTTGTTGCTTGTTACAAATTATCTTATCACAAAACTATCTGTTACCACTTATTTCAGTACTTGCAGAGAATACCTTGCTGGAAACCGCTTATCATTTTCTTCTGTTCCTCGTTGGGTTCGACACTCTTACTTATCAAAAGGACTATGATAGATCCCATATACTTGTGGGTCATCAGTTTCCTATGGGAGTAAGCGTGGCAATGCCAGCTCCATTAGCAACGCCCAGCCCTCCACCGTCAGGCACAGTAGCTGCAAAATGGATGACGAACGAGGTGATTAGTTTTTGTTTTTAGACCAAAAGACAATGCATTGAGTACCATACCCACGCCGTACGCACCTTCGTACATAACTTGGTCGCATGCTTGGTGTACGACTGGCACAACTTGGTCTCTCGTCGATCCAACCCCCAGTGCCTCCTGCATTGTCATCTGCCTAGTACATATGCGCCCACCCACTGCACACAATCCCATAGTTCTGACTAGTGAGAAGCAAGACCATTGCTAAAAACGCCGATAAACACATCTAGCAATCGTGTCAACTAACAGTTTACTGCTGGTCCTTTTCCTTTACGGTCTTCGATCATTGGCTTATCTTGAACTTCATCAACACCCATTGGTTCCGAAACAACAATTTCTGCAAAAAGGGAAGGCATAATTAGTACATGTATGAAGATCGAACGGACGGCGCGGCTAATTGAGAACGGTTTCTAATCAACTGTATACCTTTTGCACGCTCCATCGGAGACACATGCACGTTATGGTTCTGGCTTCCAGAGGCTAGTGAAATACCTGCTTCCCCAGCTGGCATCAATAGGAACAATCCATATTTCAGTTTGTCTTGAAACATGCCAACGATTGAAAAAATGCAATAAGTTTTTGCTTTTCTATCATGGCCATGCGCACCTGGGGGGCTACGTGTTTCCTCGTTACAGACTACAACAGCCATCAGAGATCGAGCAGCTTCACGTGAAGTAGCAGCTAGGTCTTGCATGATATCTATTTGAAAGTCACATTTTAACGCCAGTCGCTTGTGTTAGACGGATAAGTCAATTATTTATAGCAATAACACAACAGCGTGCTAAAACTCATGCATTCTGCATGCATCGCATGGCCCACTCCCATGCAAAAACATCACAGCCACACATGGGCCCCACTACTGCATGCATGCAAGACCAAACATTTCCATGCACGCACATGCTGACTTCTAACCCATTTCGCAGAGTGCATGCATGGCCAACTTGAAAACAAAGCTAAAAATAATTGAAACTACAACATGTTGCAAGAGGACAGACGAAAGATTACCTGTTTTGCTTCTTGGCACATGAGAAGACAGTGTGACGTTGGGAAACGCCGCCGCCATTGGAGCCTGCCTCTTCACCCTGGCCATGAAATCCTCGAGTGTGTCTTCTAGATCTCTTTGTCGTTTGGCTTCCGCCTTGCACCGTATTTCCGCCAGCACCTTCTCCTTGGCATCATCCACCATCTTCAAGAACTCCTCCCTTTTCTTGAACTGATGTGCCACTGCCTCCTTAAGTGCGGCCAGAATCTAATAGATGAGCCATGGACAAAAAAGCCGGATTAGTTTTTTGTGCTTCTGACAACCAAACCAAATAAGACAAATCCCCGCGGTAGCAAACAAGATACAAAATCGCACCTGCGCAGGTATCTCTGTCCCATGGGCCACAGCAAATCCAGGCGGGCTGGCGCACACACCAGGGCTTGGGGTGGTCCAAGAATATGCGGGCGGTGCACTCCCAGATGGCACATTAATTGCCGGCGATCTAGGGACATCAGATACCTGCAAGGGAATAATCGAACAGAATGTTAGCAACCATGTAGAATTTAATGAGCTAGCATTTAAGACGATTTGTTTACCTCGAAGACTGCATCCACTCCGTTCTTGGCTGCGTGCTTGCGGATCTGAAGCTTCATCAACAGATTGGAGTACGACGCCATCCGAGGAAGTGGTAGCTGCTCACGCCCTTCCATGCCATGCTCATGGTAGTCACAGAAGATGATCTTCAATTTGTAGAATCAATTAAACCAAATGAAATCAGTGACCATTTTGCATTACTCGCATGCATGTGCTAGTAAACAAACGGATTTTGCTTGGCTAACCTGAGGAACAAGGAGGCACCCCTGAAGAGAAAGCTGAGATGGCTCATGCAACAAATCATCCCTCAGTTTTGCTGCAGCCTCTCTCAACCCCTCCACTACGTAGTCACACAAATCATATTCCGATATTTTGTTAGGCTCAGCAAGAACAGGCAACAGCTCATTCGAAATCTTCGGATGGGCTCCTCTAGGAAGAAGAAATGTGGATGCTGCGATGATTGTGCATGCGGCCATCATTTTCTCTCTCTCCGCTCCCACGATTGCTATTTTGCTAGCGTTTTGCACTATCTTTTTAACTCTCACAATCGGAATCTTGCATGTTTTGGGCACGTCAGTCTCTAAGATGGCATGCAACTTCCCTAGCAACTCTTCCCGGTCTGGCAAGCAAGCACCAGCCCGAATATCTATCTTTTTCCTGCTAGGGTTCAATCCTATGCATTTTGCTACCTCCCTAGAGTCAATCACAACAAAGTTTCCATCCCCCATGTCCATCTTCACAGTTTCGGGATCTATCCTAGCGAGCAAGGACATGCAAAATATGCGATTATTATTGCCTAAAGCCTTGAGCTTGCAAAACTGCTCCATCCCTACCCCCGCGAAAACAGACTTGATGTTGGGGTTCCATTCCGCGGCAATCATTTGGATCATACCGGCGTTGTAGGCGGTGTTCAGGACGGGCATCTTCTTGGCGGCAGCCATTGAAGAGGAAGAAGCAAGATCCGGTTGAGCTGCAGGCGAGTAGTTCCTAGGTCTCTGCCCCATCTCAACCAGCAAGCTGCCAGCAAAATCAAAGAAAAAACAGCAACACAAAAATGTGTTAGGACTTGACAGAAATCCGGGGCAAGAGTGAAAAAGAGAGAGATGAACGAGTGATGAGAGCAATAGTAGTCACCTTTGTTCTTGCTCCCTCCCCCTTGCTATGCCAAGCCCCGGTACTGTGCTAGCGTTGTTGATGTATCCCTCTGTACCAGCAACACCTTATTTTATAGTCAAGTGCCGGCCGAACAGCTCCATGTGCTCACCACTGTGTACCAACCAAGTGGCTGCCCAACCATCCACGTATTAACCGTATCTAGGCCACAAAATATCATCTCCCCATCTCCCCCCACTCATTAAATGAGCCAGGGACGCTAACAATTATTAACCACCAAAAAATTCGCGCTCATAAACACAAAATCATGAGCAATTCCTCCTCAAGCATAGCCGTCGATGCGAACAGAATTTGAAAATCGATTAACTTGCTAAACAAATAGCTTTGCACAACGGGGAAACAAGGTTTTGCCCATGCATACTTAGGATACATAGCACACCTACTAAATAAAACATGCACGTACATTTGCATGCGCGTTAATAGCATAGCACTGGCCTCTACAAATCTAAATTTTTGCTCGCTTGCATGGAGGGATCTCGGTGTCATCTTCTTCGCAGCCAGCGCCTACAGTACCAGTCCCCGACATGTGGTCCCCCTCCTCCAGCTCGCATGCCTCTACTTGCACTGCATGCGCCATGCAAGGATCAAACTCCACCGTCTCCTCCTCACAAGAGAAAACAGGAAGCTCCACCCCAAGATCACCCTGGTGTCAAGAAATTTTCAAACGCACAGCATTAGACCAAAAAAAATCTTCCTCTCGTTATGACTAGTAACAAATCCAAACTCTCACATTATCCACCACCGTCTCGTCCACCTCAGCCTCTGCACCAACGACAGGTCCTTGCCCCAGCACACTTGCCTGCCAGTGCACAAAAACATATCATTTAGCTAGGCCAAACAAGGGATTTGCATGGAAACTAGGAAAAAAATAGTTACATCGTCATCGACGCTTGCAACCCCAGAAGAGTGATCAGGAAAAAACAGAGCGTCAAGCCCGACGACGTCACTAAGAACCTGGATCACATTAAAACTGCTAGTATCAGAAAATATCTGATTAGAGCTATCTATATCAATCCCTTTGCCATGTGATAGTCGTACCTGCACACCGCCTACTGTCAATGTGGAGCCAGACGTTTCGGTGAGATTAGAGCTTGGGGACACGGTGCTGCTGGGCGCCATCTCTCCACTGTTCGAATGGGTTTCTAGGGTCCGTGCCACCTGCATAAATAGAGGACGAAAATTTTCATTTTCCCTCCCAAGCGAAGAGATTCAAATTTCAAACTACCAAGGGCGCATCACATGCATAGGTTACAATTTTGAATTTTGTGGTCACGGTGAGCACACAAATCACCTCGACGGTACGGCATGGCCATTTTCTCTCACAAAGCTAGGGCCTATGCGCCGCTGCATTAACTCGAGCACAGATGGGCGGGGCGGTGCATCTGCGCACCTCTCTTGTCAACTATCTGCCATCGCGTGGGGCAGCGAGAAAGTAGCGTCATGATCAACGAGGAAAAGGTTTTGGGAACATTGTTCCCATCAGTTGTCACTTGACAACACAACGGGAGACCGTGAGGCGTGGTGAGCAGCCACACTTGCCAAGGAATGCTCCCGCCCCCTCCTCGCACCCCATCTGTTCGTCCCACCCCCTGACTAAATGTGCAATGGGAAATCCTAAATGCTTACTTCCTACATGCCATCAGTATATCACGCACTAATTTTTTCATAAACATTCATTAAAAAAACACTCAAGCTTGCCTTGGATGATGATTTGCATCTTCAAAAACACTCAATCAAACAATGGTACTCGCATGCTAGCTGATTCGCCATGGATCTCTGCGCCATCCCACGCGCAGTGCCTCTACTGGTTTAATTGTTGTACCCTGCCTCACGAACATCTGTGCTCGACACGTGAGGCGTGCTCTCCCTTCCATCCCGCTGACGGAGCAATGGAGGCCCCTACAAAAGCTATAGCAATGCCTTGTCAGGATCATCATCCATCAAAGCACGCCCCTGCTAGTTTAAAAAAATGCACCCTGTGCCCATGCATGGTACACAAAAAATGTGACAGAAAAACATTGGCGCATGTACGAGCAATATGGCAACCACGCGACCGATCCATCAGTTACCAAAATCAGCCAACACAATATACCTCTTAACGAAATCATGCTGCGTTTGTGAGCAAGCCTATAGCCGAGCAAACAATCTTGGCACATGGAGTTAAGCATAGAAACATTTGTAACTTCAAAGTGCAGCCCAGCAATATTGTTGTCCTTGCCCACAATAGTCATGCAGGAAAAAAAACTAGGATGAAATAGTTAGCACACAAAGCCAAAACTATTGGCAACAGGAAGATGCAATAAGTTGCATGTACGCCGATGTCCAAATGGCTACGGGGAACATCATGGCAAGCTAAGAAACACAAGGACAAAAAATCACCCACACGATCAGTCCCCTTACCCAGAAAATGTTCTTAAATGAACTATACGAAATTAGGCTCGAACGGTGCACTTTTCTTAGTGCCGCAGGCATTCCGTCGATGTCCAACCACCCCATAGTTGCTACACTTCGGCAAATTCCTTGGAGCCTTTGGCAAATCTCCTCTTTGTGGGCAGGTTGTGCATTTGTGACCTTGCAATCTGCAAATTGTACAGAATCTGGACCTCTTAAGATGATTCTCATAAGGAGCTTTGTCTCGACTTGTCGTTGGTCTTCCCCTCTGTCGTTTTTTCTGATGCACCCCCAGACCTGAACAATTTGAATCAGCATCTCCATTATCCGCATCTTCACCACCACCATTTTCCCGGATCCCCCCTTTGTAGCACTGGCTACCAAAAGTTGATGCTTCTCTCACTCTGCAAGCCCTAAACCATCCTTTTCTACACTCAAAGGCATCAAAGTTGCATGGACCTCCTTCATCATACTCATGAAAACTTCATAACATTGAACATTGCTGTCACCAAGCACCACACACTCATGCGCTTTCATGTACATAGTGTGATGCCTAAATGTATCACTAGCAGGAGGCCCTCTGTCTTTCTGGTACCTGACCAAGTGTTCCGGGAGAATGTCACGAGCCTGTCTTGTCCAATGCTTCATTATGTGCTTCTCAGGTATTTTGCCAAACGGAAGTGAACCATCACCTGCATAAGATTATACTGGACATCAATCAACTAGTCTCATATGGACAAACAGAGCGAGAACATGATTTTATTTAGTCATCACAAAGGATACAAACCTGCAAAGTATGGCAGAACACTAAGCCAGAATGTTCAAACATGCCACACTCGCAGCTGAAAAAACTTTCATCCTCATTGACTTCAATTTTGAACTGGACTTTACTCCATTTATCTCTGTTCGCTGCTTCAACATGTGTCGACTTATAAATCCTCCTAGGAACAATCTCATCCAGTACATGTGCACCACATTTGTACAACTCTTCACCAAACTTCTCAAACATGGCCCTCGTGTAAACTTTGCTAGCATGCCTCTCCAACGGAAGGTTAAATCTAAGAGATACGCCACTCTGCAACCGGAATAAACACACACACATCACAAATGTTAGGATGTCAACCCATTTTCAAGTATGAAGGCTTACAGAGAAAGTAGGACATTTTAAATACTCGTTTTCAATGAACACAAATGTAGGGGGAACGATGGAGATTTTAACCAGTGATGTTCTTTTCTCCTGGAAGCTTTCTTCCGATTGTCGATCAAATTGAAGCTTCTCAAACTGCTTGAGGAACAGATGCATTGGACATCCTGGAGGCACGTACCCCTTCAGCAGGTGATTTGCGCTCTCACTCCTTTGTGTGCTCGTCATTTTAGCACAGAAGACACCCATGAAATATGGTTTAGCCCATTTATGGCGGACTTCGTATATCTGCGTTAGAAACGGATGTTTCTTGAGTGAGTACTTGTCCAACATCTGCTGCCACCCTTGCTCAAATTCCTCCTCCGCGGTCATGTGATGTACAATCTTGTGAAACTCCATTTTGAATTCTCTGTTCTTGCTCCAAAGCACACCCATTGACTCTTTCACTTTTTTCAGGACATGCCACTTGCACCAACGATGTACTGTGTTTGGCATTTCTGCCTCAATTGCAATTTCCATAGAGCGTGCTTGATCTGTAAGTATAGTTTGTGGATGCTTCCCACCAACCATACGTATGAACTCCTGGAACACCCACTTGAAAGATTCTTCTTTCTCATCTCTCATCATGACCCCTCCAAAGATTATACTCTGAAAGTGATTGTTGACACCAACGAAAAGACCAAACGACATGTCATATAGGTTGGTCCTGTATGTTGTGTCAAATGTAATTGCATCACCGAAATACCGATACTGATCACACACCCTACTTGTAACCCACATGAGTGTTTTTATCCTGCTGTCTTCATCTAATTGCACGGTGTAATTGAAGTCAGGGTCATTTGCTTTCATATCAGCCAGAATTTCCATTCTTTTCATAGCGTCAGAGTCTGACTGGTCCTTGTTCAGCTTCCTACATAGTGTCTTCAATGAACGCTTTGTAAATGGCACATTTTCAACTGAGCCAAAAAAACTCCCCACAATGCTGAAAACCTTCCCAAGACCAACATTATTATCGCGGAGTTGTTTCACCAGATCCTTTGTGTATCTATCGATGTGCCTGTGTGACTTCCAATGCGTTTTTTCTCCACATGTCACAAACAGCGGGTGGTTATGGCCAGATTTGAACAATGATATGTACAAACCGTTGTCCTTTGAACGGAGCAATCTAATCATGGCTTCACACCCGCACCTTGATGATCAACTATTTTCCCTCATTGGTTTTCCCTGCAGACACGGTAGCAAGTACAGAATAAATGTCAGCTACAGATTACCCAAGGTTATCTAGTGCATTACTGCAACCAAATAACAGATCACATTATAGAAGAAAAAAAATAACTAATTACATATTGATTATCGACATATTAGTGCACATACCGCACAAGCACACAATATTTCTTGCATACATCTCTTCCGATGCTTTTCGCAAGCCTCACCTCGAAACCATATTCCCATGAATAGAGGTTGTAGAACTCATAGGCTTCATCCAACAAGTCAAAAGATGTGCCAATTGTTGGATTGACAACTGGCCCAGATTTTGTCTCTGCATAAGCACGAACTGACAATTCAAGTGTTGTTTTCCTATCAGCGTTCATCTCCCTCTCCTCAGGTGCCTTCCCAATCCTAACCCTGCAAATAGTGTTTTTGTGGAAAAAAAACATGGATGAAAATGCTCAATTACCATCGAAACAAAATATTTCAACATAAAGAACGTCAGGCATAATCGCTACATCCATCCATGTAACAAACCTAGAAAGTTAGCTCAAACAAATCATATAAATCCAAACTACATATTACAGATCCCAGTATTCTAAGAATCTCATTCACCTCCAAAATCATAAAAAGACCACATACATATGCCATGGATACATTTTTATCCCACACGAACAGCGAAACAAAAATCCAAAACAGATCACACGGCTCATGCAGCGACCCAACTCCTATAAACTGAAACTCTTTTAGCTATAATGCTATCATCATTGCGTCAAACAAACGAATCTAGCTCACTAAAAATGGCACAAATAAATCAGTAATTGACTAATGCATCTACGACCATAACCACTTCCTTCGGTGTGAAAAACAAAAGACTAGAGATAACAGTTCCAACTTGACAAACGAAACCAACGCATTATAATGCCACAATAAATCGGTAATTGACTAACGCATCTACAACCCAATGAACTTGTGTAGCTGTCGAAGTCAATTCCCCAAACAAAACAGATCCAACTTAAGCTTGCACAAGTTTTCCACCACATGTCCCTAATTAGACACCAAACACATGTTACTTTCTCATATCAATATCTCAACCAACCGTCATCTATACTGCACAACAATCCAAGGAAGGCGTACTAACCGCCGGATCAAGCAATATAGTCATAGTCTGGCAAAACAAATCAATGTTCGTGCTAAACAATAGCCAAATAGACGAGGAAAATATTGTTATGCAAATGGTGCCCCCCTGACTAACCTTCGCATCCACCCGCTGGTCGCTTCGGAGCAAACGTCATATGTGGCCCCCTTTCCCATGGCCTGTGGCTCGCCGGCGGCGACCGCCTCCACATTCACAGCGCTCATGGAATCCTGAGACTCCAGTGGCATTACCGGAGAGCTCCACACGGCATCTCCGTCAATGGCCCTGCAAGAAATCAAATCTAGCTACATGAGTCCATATCTTACAATGGCAAGCGGCGCTCCGCCATCGGTGGGAAGATGCTCGCCGGTGAAAAAATGGTGGAGGAGACTACACGTACCCGTTTAACTGTAGGCCATTGGTAGACATGGCGACAGAACAGCTTCGAGGCGACGCCGGAACAGCTTTGAGGAGGCGCCGTCGCCGGCCCAGGCGGGTGCGTAGAGGAAGGGGATGGAATAGAAAATCTGTCGTGTGGCTCTGCTCTGATCCACTAGATTTCCCGTCGCGGCGAGGGGGGTCATCTATTACGACGACCTGTGCTATTTCGAACCAGCCCATGGGCCACATTTCCCTGGTGCACGTCATGTGAGCATTGGCAGAAGCAGGAATCAGAATCCAGGAATGGGCCGAACAGAATACGCCTATGCGAGCGCTAGGCGTATGCCGGACCGTATTTCATCCTATAGGCCTGGCACAAACCTGGCCCGAACTGACGCATTGCACATCCCAAGGCCCAAAAGAACGCGCAAATTAACGGCCTGCCTGGTGCTCGGCCGCCATAAGCCCGCACTCAGAGTGTCATATACTATTACATGAATATACAGTACATATGCTACTACCTTTAATTAATTATAGCGTATAGTATAATACATAGAGTATAGTATCATATATAGATCATATTTATTGCCATGCATGACGCAAATTAGCATCGCATTTAACATGATACGGTATCTACCTACTATATGTAACTCTAACCCTATTTAGATATATTTAATCCTTTGCCACATCAGTATATTGCTATTTCCGAGTGCATGACATCGTCATCTATGATACCACCACTATGGCCAGCCTTATATAGTGAGGAGTATCATATATACTATATATATAGTATCATGCATATGATACTACGTACGTAGTGCATATATAGTATCATAA
Organism: Triticum urartu; assembly: GCF_003073215.2. Classification (NCBI taxonomy): domain Eukaryota; kingdom Viridiplantae; phylum Streptophyta; class Magnoliopsida; order Poales; family Poaceae; genus Triticum; species Triticum urartu. The sequence goes on along the minus strand of NC_053025.1, from coordinate 555,955,102 downwards.
AGTAGTACTAGCTCCCTATGTAAACTAATATAAGAGCGTTTAGACTACTAAATAGTGACCTAAACACTCTTATATTAGTTTACGGAGGAAGTATATATATCATAGATGGCCGTATTTATGAATTGAGCCCTATAAGGCTGGTTGTAATGGGGAGTATTATATATATATACATACATACATACATACTAGTAGTATCATGCATGCATATATATGATAGTGTAGCTAGGATACTACTTCCGTAATGCATAGTATCATAAGTTAACATCTTAGGTTGCCTTAATATTTTTCATGCATCACACAAAGTAGTAGTACAACATTTAATATGACACTGTATCATGATATGTTACCACATCCTCTCTTGTGTGTCACATCATCCAGAAAGTCTAGTTGGCATGCATGATACCGCTTATGATAATACCGTCACAACCAGCCTAAACCAGAAAGGAGGGGAAGTATGAGACTAGCCACAATGGAGAGTAGTACAGTAGTAACATACACGTATCCTTAGACTATATATGTTACTACCTTCATAGTGGATGGTAACATAAGTGTAGTGGCATGCAAAGCTTCATTTATTAGGTTACAGACTCATATTGCATTGGGACATGCATGTGATGCTACATTAACTAGCTAAGTTACTGAAACTATCTCTCTCCTCATTAACTTATTGCCACATAAACAAGTTTGCTGAGTTGGAGTCGGTGTTACTGCTGAAATTACTCCCACTATGTCTAGTCTGATACTAGCTAGTCGTCTATGATAAACTAGCTACCTCCTTAAGAGCATGGTTAATAATACAACCAAGGGTCGGCTATAAGAAGTTGCCATGTCATATACAACCAACCTTTTAGCGGGCATGTACAATAATAAGTTTTATATACATACTAGTTTATCAATAGTTGGCCCACCTTACATCCTAACAAAGTGTCTCGGGTCTCGTGTTGCAGCTGGCTTTACTAACCAAGATCTCGCTTCTCTTCTCTTTCCTCCAACTAATAAGCACATGTATATTATTCTATTACTTATAGCCAGACTACCCACATTGGGAGTAACATAGGTAGTAACATCACACATATCTAGATAAAATAGATGATGTGGCAAGCAATAAATGAAGAAATGGAGGAAAGTGGATATGTGTGATGTTACTACCTATGTTGCTCCCACTGTAGGTATAGTCTTAATTAGACTATCCATAGTGGGAGTAACATATATAGGTGCTAACATCACACTTATCTAGCAAAATAGATGATGTGTCATGTAATTAATGAAGAAAGAGAGGCATGTGCTAACATAGTTAGTTACTGTAACATCACACATATCAAGAAAAGATGAGTCTACAACCTAATAAATGAAGTGATGCATGACACAACACATATGTTACTACCCACTGTGGAGGTAGTAACATAGACTAGTAAAATATGCATGTTACTACTCTAAGTTACTCCCAATGTGACTAGTCTTACTATAGTATGATACTACCCATAATGGGAGTTACATAGGTATATAGTAACATCACACATATCTAGATAAATTAAGTAGATGATGTGGCAAGCAATAAATGAAAAAAAAGAGGAAAGTAGTAACATAGCTAGTTACTAGTAGTACTAGTCGTCAACCCGTGCAAATGCACAGGCTAGTTTAATTACCTACAATGGGATGAAGTTCTGAGACTACCTCTCATTTACTGGGAGTAAGGAAATCGAGAATACCCAATTGCTATTGGAAGAGATATTCAAGTCTTATCATAATTCAAATTTAATACTACATATAATAGAATATCAAATGACTCATATACTCAAATATTCTCTATCCATATAAAAAAAGAAATGATTTAAGAAGTTTACTTCAGATATAAGATGAAAAAGCCTCGGAGAATCAACATAAAAAACAATTAAACCTTTATAAAGAGATGAGCAATAAATACACACATCAGAGACCATTTTTTATTATGTTTTTTTTCTTGTTCTATAATTTTCTCACAAAAGAAAAAGCCTAGTCTCCAACCGATATAATCATGCATAGAAAAAATAGTCAATGGGTCAAGCTTCTGGTGATGTTTCGATGGCTGCTCTTTTGTGCATCTCCTTTGCTTCCATCCTATCATAATGTCGGGGGACTGATCCACGAACACCTATGGGACCGGCGGGCCGAGTCCCTTTCGGTTCGGCGGGGGCGGAGGTCGTGCAAAGAGCGGATCGAGGCGAAACACACGAGCAGTTACCCAGGTTCGGGCCGCACGGATGCGTAAAACCCTACTCCTGCTTTGTGGTTTGTATTGAGTTCTTGCTCGGGAGCGCGGAGTGCTACAGTACACACCAGCAGCTAACGAGACCGAGCGTGAGTGTTCCCACCCCCCTCTATGTTGCGCATGGGCCTCCTTTTATATGCTCAAGGGGTCACCGACAGGTGGCAACGTAGACAAGGGCAAAAAGGGAAAGGTGCTGCAGTTGGTATAGCTTCCTGCTACAGTGTATCATACCTAACCCTGACGGCAGGGGACAAGGGCCTTAAATGCCCGTCTGCGTCGCCTAAACAGTGTAAAAGGGACCGTCAGGAACGCCACCGCTCGCCACGACGGCAATCTTGTCAGCGCCGCTTGCCACCGCTCACCGCTGGCTGCACAGCCTCCCGCCACGTACGCTGGGAAGGGTCCCAGAGCGACACGTTGGTGGATGTGCTGGAGCGCGGACACAGAGTGGTGGCTTGCCGCGGCAAACGCCTTGCCGCGGTCATTGTCTTGTCGCGTCCGGGAGCTTGTCGCTCACCGGGCCTTGCCGGGACGCGTGGCGCGCCACGGCAAGTTCCTTGAGATGCCTTGGGTGGCCTTCCCGACAAGCTCCTCTTGCCGGGGTCTTGAAGTGCCTTGGTTGGTCTTCCCGGCAAGCTCCTCTTGCCGGGGTCTTGACTTGGATACTTTGTTCTTGAACGGCTCCAAAGGAACCACGGAGGACCTTGGCGGTCACCCGGCAAGCCTTGCCGCGGGATGCTGCGACTGCCCGTGCACAAGTTCGGGATACTAGGGTACCCCTACTCTAGTACACCGACACATAATGTATTGATCTAAACATATTCACTTTTATTATTAGTCATTTTCTAAAAGTAAAAATACCAATACGTTAACATATAGGGGCTGTTTGGATGGCCGCTGATGCTCGCCTTACCAAAATATGGGTTGATCACCAGCGTGGGTTTCTTTTGGTTGGCAGCCAAATTTTCTACCTACACCAAAGTTATGCTCGCTAGTTCATTTTCTTCGCCAATGCTAGGGCAGATCCGTGGCGGCGAATTTTATGGCCACTTTTTTGGTTACCTGGATTTGGCGTGGTTGGCCAGGGCGCCATCCAAACATAGACAAAATTAACTGTTTGGGTCTTTCTTTTGAATTAATATGAACTTTGACTAATATGGTATATATAAAACCTTATAGGAATAATTTGGTATATAATGAAACAAAAACAAATCATGAATGCATATAGTATGAGACTACAAACTAACATGCATATTATTCCTAACGTGGTAGTTTGCCGAGTTCTCATTTTTTGAAGCTCAACAATGGCTATTTAAATGTTTGTCAAGTGTCGGACAATAAGAACTCGGCAAAGTATATTGTTTTTGACGTCCATCTAGCCGAGTGATGATTGCCGAGAACAGAACTCGACAAACACAATGTCGATTTGTTTCTAGGACTTCCGGGTATGTTCGGAACTCGGCGAATTCAGCGATTCCGGTAGTGACATGGCATTAACAAAAAAAAACGTACCACAATGACGTACAAAAAAATGAACTGTGCAAAAATAAGTAAATATCTTTCTTGAATGTAGATTGTTCTTACGTACATGTTTAGTTTTCTTGCTTGCATTTAAGATTGACCTTTATAAGTTGTTAACCTGGAATTAGGTTTCATCCAGTTGGTGTAAACTTTATTCATACATTTACATAGGTTTGGGCTACTGTTTAATAGTCTGATTATGCTGCAAAATCTCGAACAGAACATGTTTAACATATCCGTCCTCTCTGTAAACCAAACATGCATTCATCATATTTTTAGCAAAGAATAACTTACAAAAGTTATAGTTCATGGACTGATGTCACGTCCAACTGTAACTCATTAACAATGCAAATTGAGTACCCTAACAATCAGAAAAAGAATTTGAGAGAGGATTGGCAACTCTAACCTCTGATTCATTAGGCAATATGAAGTCTGGACAGACCTGGTGAGATATATGATTCTTGCATGGGCTTATTTTGCAAGATGGGGTTGCCATAGTTCCGCTCTAATTCAGCCTTGGCATTCAGAAAAGGTTAATTATAATATTGCGATCTGGTGGCCTTTTTCGATAAGGTCAACTTAATTCTGTCTACATGCAAAGTCTATTGCATGGAACATAAACATTTGTTGTCTTGCATATAATAACCTGTGCCCAACAACTATGCTACCCTGGGAAACAATTCATTGGTCATCCTTCACAGAAATTACAGAAAACATAGAGAATTACCTGATTTATAGAGAATCCCTGAAGGAAATAAAATCAGTTGCATATTATGCTTGGAACCTGGAAAAAAAAGTTGGATCGATTGAAATTCTTATAATACCCATGAAATCAGGCCCAACATTGAACTTGATAACAGAATGGACATATAAGATATGATGTCAAAAGCACAGTCCAAGTATAAGGGATCACAAAAACAAACTGGACTAAAAGATACTTTTTTTACTCGCACAATGGGCATCGGTGGTTCCTCGATGGATAACTTTATCAGCTGGATTAAATAATGTGGATTCAAAGGTCAGTACAACCAAGGGAGACACCGATCTCATCAATAGAATTGGATATTTTATGCTACATGTCAATGAGGAACATGGGAGAGGATCAATGAATATTGGTGGTATAAAATATGAAAACCCGAGATGAAAAAGAGAGCTGATATGTGTGATAGAAATATGAAACTTGTTTACTTGGCGAATCTCCATCTTTCAAACAGACAAATATCAAAGAGAGGTGCATGATAAAAAGTCAATGTAATTAAATACAGTAAGAAAAATATTATACTACCTCGGACCAAAGCCAGATCATTTTCTTAATGGTGTTCTTATCGCCTGGGCCTCGGCCGGCCATGGTACCGCGGCCAAAAAGAGCTTCCCATATGCACCCTGGCTGGTTAAACTAGACAGTGCATGGAGAGAGAACGCATTGTATTTACCTAATCAAAAGGCTGGGCAAGGCCATGTTTAAAATATTATACATTGCATAGTTGAAGGTGCTGCATTGCACTTCGTCACCCAATTTTATATAGCTTGTGGATGCAGCCAATTATATAATCAGCTGATGATGTTCATCATGCAAATCTCGTTTCTCTCATATTTGCACCAGGATCTATCTCACTGCATTCTGTCCATCACCTGCAAGGCTGCAACACACAGAGAGTTGGAGAAGCTGATACCTGATGGCACCGGGAGGGCCGCCTAACATTGGCACCAGGTCGCCATGAAGTAGGCGATGGAGGCCTAGGCCAAGAAGAAGAACTCTCCATCAGGGGTTTACTGGAGGTGATTTCTTGACATGACAATCTTGGAGGAAGGGTACGGAAATTAGATGACGACTCTGATTTAGTTTTGGAAGAAGACGATCTAGTTGCTTTTTTACGGCCAGAGTATAATGGAAATAATTTGTGGTTATATATTTTTTTCTAGGATTAATTGAGCCTTAATTAACGTGGAGACTTGAGAACATCTTTGTTACGTGTAGGCTGGGCCACGTTGGCAGTTTATTTCCACCGCAAAGTAATTTTGAAAGAGGCCGATCAGTTTTTTTACTGCAAGAGTAATCTATAGCTTTTTTCCTAGGCATAATTAACATGGACACTTCAAAATATGTGTTACGTGTAGGCTGGGTCAGCTTTTTGCCCAGGCGTAATTAACATGACACTTCAAAAGATGTGTTACGTGTACAGGTTGTTTTTTTCGCTAATTAGTATATATATAGATTTTAGATTAAATCTGGCCGTTATAACTCGGTCCTACCAAATTAATGGCTCTAATTTGTTTAAAATATTATACATTGCATAGTTGAAGGTGCTACGTTGCACTTCGTCACCCAATTTTATATAGCTTGTCGATGCAGCCAATTATATAATCAGCTGATGATGTTCATCATGCAAATCTCGTTTCTCTCATATTTGCACCAGGATCTATCTCACTGCGTTCTCTCCATCACCTGCAAGGCTGCAACACACAGAGAGTTGGAGAAGCTGATACCTGATGGCACCGGGAGGGCCGCCTAACATCGGCACCAGGTCGCCATGAAGGAGGCGATGGAGGCCTAGGCCAAGAAGAAGAACTCTCCATCAGGGGTTTACTGGAGGTGATTTCTTGACATGACGATCTTGGAGGAAGGGTACGGAAATTAGATGACGACTCTGATTTAGTGTTGGAAGAAGACGATCTAGTTGCCTTTTTACAGCTAGAGTATAATGGAAATAATTTATGGTTATATATTTTTTCTAGGATTAATTGAGCCTTAATTAACGTGGAGACTTGAGAACATCTTTGTTACGTGTAGGCTGGGCCACGTTGGCAGTTTATTTCCACCGCAAAGTAATTTTGGAAGAGCCCGATCAGTTTTTTCTACTGCAAGAGTAATCTATAGCTTTTTTCCTAGGTGTAATTAACACGGACACTTCAAAATATGTGTTACGTGTAGGCTGGGTCAGCTTTTTGCCCAGGCGTAATTAACATGACACTTCAAAAGATGTGTTACGTGTACAGGTTGTTTTTTTCGCTAATTAGTATATGTATAGATTTTAGATTAAATCTGGCCGTTATAACTCGTTCCCATCAGATTAATGGCTCTAATTTTTTGATTAACATGGTAATTTGTTGGGATTAATTCTAGATTAAATCTGGCCGTTATAACTTGGTCCCACCAGATTAACAGCTCTAATTTTCTGATTAACGTGGTAATTTCTTAGGAGTCGCTAATTAGTATAAGTAAGTATAGATATAGAAGTATAGATATAGATATACATATAGATATAGATATAGATAGATAGAAGTATAGATATAGATATAGATAGATAGATAGATATAAATATAGATAGATAGATGAGTAACATCACATGTACATATCAAGGCAAGATGTGTCTATAGCCTAATAAATGAAGTGTTGCATTTATCACACATATATGTTACTCCCCGCTATAGAGGTAGTAACATAGACTAGTAACACGTGAGCATGTTACTAGTCTATGTTACTACCCATTGTGGCTAGTCTGAGTAACATCACACATCTGAAGGCAAATTGAGTCTATAGCCTAATAAATGAAGTGTTGTATATTACTACACATATGTTACTTCCCACTATAGAGGTAGTAACATAGACTAGTAACATTCTATGTTACTACCCATTGTCGCTAGTCTTATGTCACTCTATTGTGTACTTACTTGCTCTAATGCATAATATCATATGTAGTACTTTATTTATATTGTCATGCATGACACATAGTAGCATAACATTTATTATGATACGGTTTCATGATATGATACTTAACCCTCTCTTTTTTCATTTAATTAATTCTACAACGGCTCATCAAAATTGCCTAGTTGGCATGCATGATATATACTACCTATGATACCCCTTTACTATCAACCTAGCAAATGTGTACATATCATTTGTGCGTCGCTTTGTGAGTTTTCATTCTTTTGTTCGAGAAGCAGGGAGAAGTTCACTAGTAGAAAAAGGGTCAAACGTGAAGCACATTAGTGCCGGTTTGAATTTGAGCCGGCACTAATGGTACCATTAGTGCCGGTTCGAACGGCTATGCATTAATGCCGGTTCGTGTTGAACCTTTAGTACCGGTTCGTGCCACGAACCGGTACTAAAGGGGTGATGGCAGGCTGGCGTCAGGCCGGGGCCCCACAATCACCTTTAGTACCGGTTCGTGTCACAAACCGGTTTTTATCATTGTGCCACGAACCGGTACTAAAGGGGTCTGACCTATAGTACCGGTTTGTGACACAAACCGGCACTATAGGGCAATTTTCAAACTCTACCCCCCCCGGTGTGTCGCCATTTCAGTTCTGAAAAAAATCAAAAGAAAATGATAAAAACTTCAAAAAATAAAATCCTTCGAGAGGTAGTTATATTACTACATCTACTAGTTAGGAAAATTTGAAAACTTAAATTTGGACATGTTTTGCAAAAAGTGTAGGGAAAATGTAAAACGGCTATAACTTTTGCATACGATGTCGGAAAAAAACGTATAATATATCAAAAAATTCAGCACGAAAATCCGCATCTGATGGAGACGGCCTACGGCCTGTTTGCAATTTTTTAGAATTCTCAAATTCCAAAAGGAAAAAAGATATGGTCAAATTTAAGTTTTTTTTATTTTTTTTGTTAAATCTGGTCAAACTACTTATTCAAGAAGTATTAATGTTACTACATAATTATTCAAGAATATTAGTGTTACTAAATAATTATTTCAATTTTTTGAATTTTGGTCAAATCTGGTCAAACTATGGTCAAACTGTGGTCAAACTATGGTCAAACTTATTCAAGAAATATTAGTGTTACTAAATAATTACTATTTTTTTATAATAATAGTTTCAAACTCAAACAGTGAAATGTGTGACTTCATGCTCAAGCTAAACTCCTGAGGGTTAATAGGATTGGCATCTTACTATTGTCAGGAAAACAACAAGTGCAGACTTGGAAACGAAGGAGAATAGAACCCGAAAGTTAAGCGTGCTCTGGCTGGAGTAGTGAGAGGGATGTGTGACCGGTCGGGAAGTTAGATGATTTGGAATGAGTGATCCACACTTGAGCAGTTAAGAGAGGTGATTAGAGACTAAATCACCAAATAATTCAGAAAAATTAAAAATCAAAAAAATAAAAATAAAAAAATTCCAAAATGTTCAAAAAAATATTCAAAAAAAATCTTTAGTACCGGTTGGTAACACCAACACCAACCGGTACTAAAGGTCCCCCATACCAAGGCGCGAGCTCACGCCACGTGGTGGAACTTTAGCGCCGGTTCGTGCCGAACCGGTACTAAAGGGGGGGGGCTTTAGTGCCCACCAATTAGTGCCGGTTATGGAACCGGCACTAAAGGCCCTTACGAACCGGTTTTAAAGCTCCGTTTTCTACTAGTGGTTTCAAACATTTCGGTCAAGAGGTGCGGCCACTAGCGTAGGCCTAGTTGGTATTTTAATTACAGAAAATTCAGATGGAGTTCGAACATCATCAAAATCGATGTGTGCCTGTGGCATGCTCTCATGACCCTGTGGAAAAAATTGGTAAATTTTGGGACAAGTTTTGATGACCGCTCCTTCCAAACCGGAGCATCTCACATGAAGGATCATGGTTTTCCAAAAGGAGACATGTCAATGTGACTTCATCGTTTGGCCTCATAAAAATTTCCACGGTACGCAATCACCATTATACCACGGGTTTGATTTTCTGCCGCATTTCAGGTATCGTTAGCTATATTTAAGACATTTTTTGAGATTAACGTGCATTTTGTGCATAAAAATAAAATTACAACCGGAACTGCATGTGCTGTCGAAAGGGGTGAGGATCACCGTTCGATCTGGAAGCATCAAACGGTGTAGATGTACGATCCGTGGGGTCTGGGTTCTGGCCAATCAGAAAGCACGACTCAGATCATGGGTGTGGTGACGGAGTTTGGTCGTCACACGACTTTCATCAACAAACTGTGTGCTATTCGCAAACCAGATTGCATATTTTTGTTCACACATACTGTAGTGAGATCATTGAGTGTGCTACCTCTATGATATAATAATAATAATAATAACAACAAAAAACAGTTCATATTCATTGCCTGAGCTGACAGCATATCAAGGTCAACATATTAACGGTTCTTACATCAACAGAAAACCGGGCATAACTCACAAATCCAGTACACGTGACAGTTCTAAATTGAACGAATTAAGTTGCAGGGTAGGCATAAAGACTAGTCTTACGGCTTAATTCCCATGTACATGGGGAACTGGGATCATTAAGTTGACCCCGAATGAACTTGGGGTTTTTGATGATTTTACGCTTCTCTATTGCACTGGTGCGCGATCCCTTGGCTGGCAACTAATCAAATTCATTGTACTCGTCCTGATTGGCAACATCGTCGACACCCAGTACCCTTCTCTTCCCATGCATCGCTAAATGGTTGTTCTTATGCAAGGGGTCTTCCACAAAGAAAATCTGGGTAGCATCGCTGGCAAGAATGAATGGGTTCGCGTGATATGCCATCGTTTTCCTGTTAACACAGGTCTTCCTGTACTCATCAATCCTTACCTGACCAAGAGGGATCCATGCACACCTGAATAATGTCACCTCAACTTTCACATAGTCAAGCTCCCAAATCTCTTTGATGGTTCCATAGTATACCCTTTTATCCGCTTCATTTACAATCATGCTTTCTATTCGAACAGGGCTGTTCTGATACGAGGTCTTCTTATCACGTTCCTTAGTGTAGAACGTGTATCCATTTATGTCATATGCTTGGTACGTCAACACCGTAGGTGATGGCTTTTGTGCCAACCTCGTAGCAATGTCGTCGATGGATCCTTGTGCCAAACGATTCTTTAGCCATTCGGCGTACTTCTTAGTGTGCTCCTTCATCTCCACTTCTGATGAAGGCACCATCGGTAAGAAGCTTTTGACGTATCTCCGCCAAGTGTTCTTCGGCATAAGCGATGAGAACTGGGCTATTAAGCAGTACCGTAAAATGGGCTTTCTCTGCCAATTCTCCGGGTGCAGCCATTTGCGTGCCAGCAAGGGCCGGCTTACCTTTCAGCCTTCCCTCTAGGTGAGAGAGGGGAAAACCTATAGGTCTTTGTTTCATGTATTCGGTGCAAAACTCAACCACATCCTCTGCGGTATAACCTTGTAGGATGCTTGCCTCTGGATGGTTTCGGTTCCGACAAAAGCGCTTCAGTATTCCCATGAACCGCTCGAAAGGATACATGTCGCGAAGAAACACATGACCAGAATACTTTATCTCGTCGACAAGGTGCACAATGAGATGCACCATGACATCAAAGAATGATGGTGGGAAAAACATCTCTAGGTTGGACAATATTCTTGCAATATCATCTTGCATATTATCCAACTCTTCAGGATCTACAACTTTCTGCCATAGTTTGTTGAAGAAATCACAGAGATCAATGAGTGTGTTTCTTATATCTTTGTCCATCGGATTCCTGATGGCCACCGGGAGGATTTGTGTCAATATTACGTGGCAATCATGTGACTTCATGTGTCCCAACTTCATTTTACCTGAGCTCACATCCACGAGACTTCTGATGTTTGTGTAGTAGGAAGAGGGTGTCTTAACTAACAACAAATAGGTGAAGAACTATATTGCTTCTTTTGTACTGAAACTGTAACTCTGGCGAGCTTTGATGAATTTGTCATCATCTGCTGCTTCACTCTTGCGTTGTGATTGATCAACAAGCATATCGAGCTGTGAACCGTCGCCATCCTTTCTTTTACCTTTTATCTTGAGCAGAGTACCAAGGATGATTTCACATACGTTCTTCTCTACGTGCATGACATCGATGCAGTAACGTACACGTAGAATCTCCCAGTAAGGTAATTTCCAGAACACCGATTTCTTCTTAAACACTTGATCCTTGGGTGTTAGTTTCACTGTCAAAGGGTGGTTCTTGCCAAGCACATCATTAATTATTTTAGCCATGTTGTGGACCACCTCCCCGCCATAGGGTCTTGGGGCCACACCTGCCTCTGTCGTACCATCAAATTCAGCTTTCATCTTTCGGTATGGGTGATTCATCCGCAAGAACCTATGATGACGCAAATACACTGTTTTGTGCCAGTTGGGAAGTCTTCTGCTAGCTGTCCTATCCATGCATGTGACACACCCTACATCTCCCCTTGTTTTCTACCCCGATGTGTTGCCTAATGCCGGCATATCTTGAATGGTGTGCACCAGCATCACATGTAGATCGAAATTCTCCTTTCTTTAAGCATCATAACATTTTACAGCAGGCACATCTATCCACACTGTCAGTAGTTCTTCTACCAGTAGCTGAATGTAAATGTCGATGTCATTTCCAGGTTGCTTCGGGCCTTGGATAATCATTGACATCATAATGTATTTGTTCTTCATACACAACCAAGGAGCTAGGTTATATATGCACAGAAGCACCGGCCATGTGCTGTGATTGGTGCTCATATCGCCAAAAGGATTCATCCCGTCAGTACACTCCCCAAGCCTTATACTTCTAGGATCCTTGGCAAATTTTTCAAACTTGTTGTCGATTAATTCCCACTGATCCCATCTTTCGGGTGCCTCATAAACCTATCCGCAATTCACTCATCATGATGCCACCGCAACCTCTTTGCCTCTCTAGGGTTTGCAAACAAATGCCTCAACCTTGGAATTAAAGGCAAGTACCAAACAACCTTGAACAGTATTCCTGTGTTGATCTCGTCGTCCAATTTGTACTTGTCATTTGCTCTCCTATGCTTGTATCGTGCATGCTTCTGGGGAGCACATTATTTTCCGGAAGTTTCTTTCAAAAGACCTAACATCTCTGTGAAGCCCTTGTTTGATACACCGTTTGCTGCTTTAAATCTGAGAAGCGCCAGGGTGGCACTCAACCTGGAATATTTCTTTTTGCAACCTGGATACAATTCTTTCTTGAAGTCTGCATCAATGGTTGGCAGATCCTTGTACCCAACAATATCCTTTTCTAGGCCCTCAAAATCTGCAATCATAGCACCAAAATCTGGCATATCAAGATCATCGTCATCTGCGTGGACATCTTGGTTTTCCAGTGGGCGTTTCGGCTTTCCGGTGTTCCATTGGTAGCTTGACGCCTCTGCCCCGATGTTAGATTCAACATCCATGTGACACTGATCGGGGTTTGGCATCTCGCTGCCCTGGGTATCTTCATCCATGACCTCCTCTTCACCGTGTCTGGTCCAACGTGTATATCCATCCATAAATCCCCTAGAGACTAAGTGCATCTGGACATCTGCAACTTCATGTTACTATGTATTGGCACAATCAGTACATGGACACATGATGTAATCCGTATCACCAATTCTCCTCTTTGTACTTTCAGCCAAATTCATGAACTCTGTCACGCCACTGATAAAATCTGCGGTTTTCCGATTTTTCATCCATCAAGATTGTTCTATCTGCAGCAAATGAATGGTAATTAAAAACAAAACAGCAACATTAATACACGGATTAACTGCTGCCCAGAGATGCGTGCATAAATCACAAGGTTTTATTTTAATAATTACTGAGGGCGCTCCATGTTGTTATCCAGACGTGCAATGACAAAAATTAATGGCCAGTCAATTTACACGCAGAGATACTAGCACAACACTACACTTAGGAATTGAATACCTTAATTAAGCCACTCAAGAAAAGAATACCTTAATTAATTAGCCGCATGGCGACCTCCACCCAGCAGACAGACAAGCGTGATGCGGCAGCACGCCGAGACAGCAGGGTCGAGGAGCAAAGCTTAGTGTGGCTGCCGCCTGAAGTTCGACCATCGCTATGCTGCCATCGACCGTGATGGATGTGCTTGAATCACGCCGCCGCCGACCTCGATGGTTGAGCTCTTCCTATCTCCCGCCGCAGGCCGAGGATTCACCTCCTATGACGCCGCCACCGCCCACCAACCGAGGATTGACCTCTTCTCCGGTAGCCCCTGCCTAGGCCGCGCCGCCATCTCTATATGCAGAGCGGCTGTTTTTTACGAATATCCGCGAAGCGACTGCTCACACGGTATCTCGTCGTAACTCAATTATATGGACAGTGTAGTACATCGCATACGGTTATGTAACGGCAACCGTGTCTAACCTACGTTGTCTTCTCATACGGTTTGGTGCAGAAATCGTGTGTGACATTGTAATACCCAACACAAACGACATATATAAACAGTGTGCCTTATACAACATATATATAGTACCATTAGTAGTTCCCGACCGTTAGCTTATCTCCACAGTTTCCCCATTTGCCCCAAATCCCTACATAGCCTCCAAATTCCCTCACGCGGCGCTGACATTGGGGGAATGCAGACGAGTGGTGCTGATGGTTTCGCTGCGGCTGCTCCTGCTTGTATCGCCACCATGACGACGGTCGCCACCGAGCACTTACCTAAGGTCATCAGAAGGCAGGTGTACTACGGATCTGAATCGTCTTGTCAGGTTCCAGTCTATCTCGATCTTTTTTAGCATGTCCAAAGTATAGATCCTTGCTGAATCCGTCCTGAATGACCCCCCTAGGAAAGCGATCTGCCGCCGGATCTGGAGCTTGACTCCAGACTCCCGCAACAGGAGTTCGACTCTGAGTTTTGCGCCACCAAGAAGTACCAAAAGCTGAGTTGTGTGCACGGGCACACTCCCGCTCAACGTGTATGCACGGAGGGATTCGACATTGGCAGGCAGTTTCTCAGTTGCCCCTTAGAGGTTAGTGCTAATTAAGTTCATCATTTTACTTCAGTTAATGCCACCGCTCATCCAGAATACTATTTAACATTGGCAGGGATACGAGGCTTGTGCCTTTGTTAACTGGCTGGATGAAGAATGGCATGGTAGGGCTCGGAGTGTTATCACCAAGCTCACAGAAGATAACGTAAAGCTGAAGAAGAAACTGGCTGATCTGGAATGTACAATCTGTATGATGAAGCAAGAAAGAATCAATCACAAGCAACAGATGAAAGAAAGATACAAGAAGGAACTAGCATGTGTAGCTGTGGTTGTCGCATTAGCCATGTTCTATGCACTATTTGCAATGATGATTAGGGGTTTTGTTTGACAGTATTGCTAAAGCACATCTAGATGTGCTCTAAGTAATGCACATCTAGGTCCTATGCCATTGATGTTACGCAAAGATTCGTGCAGATATTTTTCTTTGTCTTTTTTATTTTCCTTTCTAGTTTGATTATTACTGGCTTTATCAATAAGAAGAGCTCAATGTATTGCTTGCCAACTGTCCTACTCCATTTGTACCGGTACCGTTGTATAATCCCAAAACTCGTTCCTTGTTTTTGTCCTGAAAAAGGAAACCAGCCAAATAGCCAATAGGAGTCCTGCACAACCAACCCTCAAAAAAAGGAGTCCTGCGCATCCCCGGGAATTTGGAGTGACTGGGTACAAATAATTGCAGTTGATTATATCAACGGTTAGATAATACATCAACCCCCTTTTCAATCCCCGCTTTAATTGGCAGTTCCTCTTCTCTGCATACCCCGCTTAAGTGTCCACCATCTTCATCATCCCCGGCAGGTCGTGCTACACACTAGAACACACTCTGCAGCCATGTCGAGCGATACTGAGGACGACAGTTCGGCCAGCAGTCTGGTGCCTGATGATAGGTCAACATCGGAATCATCCCGCTCGTCTTCCATGAGTCCGGCGTCGAGCCTAGACATCGATTATATCTGGTTCATGGAAGGGACTCCGCCTCCGGAGTCATCAAACGACAACCAGATGGACGAGGAGCCATCGGAGGACGAAGAAGAGGATGACGATGATGATGAGGAGGAATGGTCGAACGAGGAGGAGGAGGACGACGACAACAATGACGATGACGACGACGGTGATGAAAAGCCAATGGTCAGCGGCAAGAAGCGTCCTCGCCAAGACGATGTCGCGGGGCCATCCAACAAGAACAACAACAACAAGAAGGACTAAATTAAGCAGAATGTATATATATCTCTATTTATCCTATCAATCTCATCACACACGGTTAGTAATATGTATTCGACAGAGATCTAGAAATTCACCCAAGGACACACATGTGATTTTTCAAACAACTTTGGTGCTCTAGAGCATGTGCTTATAGTTCAAATTTGAATTATGCACATTAAATGCCTAGAAACTCAATTAATGTATACAAAATGCCAAACGAACACGGAATAATTCCAAATTTTAGCACGGTACTTCTATTTGGTCTAATATGCCAGTGCACAAAAATTAAGGCGGGAGAAGGCAGTGTACGTATGTCGTTTCGCACATGGAGGTGACACGTTCCCTCTCGGAACCAGAAGCCTTCTTGAGGGAAGCTCCGGTTTGCAAGAAGCTTACACCAAAGCTTGTCCTAATTTGGCCAGAAAATTTACTGCGGCATGTTGGTGCCATGTCATGACACCATGCGAAGTTTCATGATTCTCAGCCGTGTTTTGGATTTACAAGAATTAAAAAACCAAGTTTCTCAATCATTCCGGCCGAGCCACGACACCTAGATATTTTAATTTTATTCCCATTTCTTGCAAGGGACCTACAAAATTCACCCAAAGACACACATGTGATTTTTCAGCAAAGTTTGGTGCATTGGAGCATGTGCTTGCAGTTCAAATTTGAATTATGCACATTAAATGCCCAGAAACTCAATTAATGCATAAAAATGCCAAACGAACCCGGAATAATTCCAAATTTAAACATGACACTCATGTACTAGTTGCATGTTCACTGTACGTAAATGTTCTAGCAATTCAAACACCATCCTTTCCCTCCGTAACACCATTTTGTCTTTCAAAACATAATGAAAAAAATCTGGTATACCACAAACAGTTTACTAGAAAGAATCGTGTGGGATGCGATATAAAATATCATGGCGCACCATCTTATCTGGCTTACGCAGGAAGCTTTGTCGTCTACAGTCCACTGCCCCCACTTGAACCACACTTGCGCACTAGTTTCTCGCGGCACCGAGCGAATTTTTTTGCCACTGCGGAAATATCTATCTCCCCGCCCCTCCCTCCTACCAAAAGCCACATTTCCACTGTTCCTCCTTGCTTTCCAAGTTAAAACCTTCACTGCTGCTTACTGGCAGCTCAGCCTCCTCGCCGGCGACACTTCTTCTTGCAGCGCCGCCTCCTCGCCGGCTACCCTTCTTCTTGAAGTGCCTGAGGGAGTCCTGGACTAAGGGGTCCTCGGGCATCCGGCCTATTAGCTATGGGCCGGACTGATGGGCTGTGAAGATACGAAGACCGAAGACTACGCCCGTGTCCGGATGGGACTCTCCTTTGCGTGGAGGGTAAGCTTGGCGATCAAATATGTAGATTCCTTTCTTTGTAACCGACTTTATGTAACCCTAGATCCTCCTAGTGTTTATATAAACCAAAGGACTTAGTCTGGAAAGAGAGATACTCATTACCATTACCATACAAGTTAGACCTCTAGGGTTTATCCATTACGATATCGAGGTAGATCAACTCTTGTAATACTTGTATTCATCAATATCAATCAAGCAGGACGTAGGGTATTACCTCCATAGAGAGGGCCCGAACCTGGGTAAACATCGTGGCCCCTGTCTCCTGTTACCATCGACCTTAGACACACAGTTCGGGACCCCCTACCCGAGATCCGCCGGTTTTGACTCCAACATTGGTGCTTTCATTAAGAGTTTCACTGTGCTGTCCTCAAAAGGTTCGATGGCCCCTTCAATCGTCAACAATGACACTGTCCAAAGAGAAATCTTCCTCCTCGGACAGATTTTCGTGTTCGGCGGCATCGCACTGCAGGCCAACTCGTTTGGCCATCTAGAGCAGATCGATAGCTATTCCCCTGGCCACCATGTCCGATTTGGGAGCTTGAACTATGTCACGGACATCTGTGGAGATCTGATCTTTGCTGGATTCGAGACCGCGACGATCGCTCCTGGTCACCTCGATGAACATGACCTAAATCTATCATTGGACCACATTCGGGAGATAGCTCCTGTAACTGCTCTGGCCTTAGATCTGGAGCATACGGCGCCATCTAAGGACTGGAGGTTCAACCCCACCACGGAGGCCACAGATCCCCCAGCGTTGGAGCCGCACATGGACTTAAACTCACACAAAAATTTTGTCACCGAAACCCCGGACTCGTCTCCAGGTGTAAGTTCTGATCCATGTGAGTCCGCGGAAGCCGAACTTGATCGTTTCTCAATCTTCGAGTTCAACGCCACAGACATCTTCTAGCACTCACCCTTGGGCGACGTGCTAAGCTCATTAAAGAACTTGTCCTTGGCGGTGGACTCACGGCCGAACTATACCCAGTTCGAACTAGAAGCTGATGATAGGGAATTTCGCTCCCCACCCGCCACCCACTTTATAGCCACTGTCGAAGAGTTAACCAACATGCTCGATTATGGCTGCGATGACATCGACGGTATGGACGACGATGCCGGAGAAGAAGAGGCCCAGGACCCGCCGTTCACCGGACGCTGGACGGCCACTTCCTCGTACAATGTGTACATGGTGGATGCTGAAGGAAATATGCCCTAGAGGCAATAATAAAGTTATTATTTATTTCCTTATTTCATGATAAATGTTTATTATTCATGCTAGAATTGTATTAACCGGAAACATAATACATGTGTGAATACATAGACAAACAGAGTGTCACTAGTATGCCTCTACTTGACTAGCTCGTTGATCAAAGATGGTTAAGTTTCCTAACCATATACATGAGTTGTCATTTGATTAACGGGATCACATCATTAGGAGAATGATGTGATTGACTTGACCCATTCCGTTAGCTTAGCACTTGATCGTTTAGTTTGTTGCTATTGCTTTCTTCATGACTTATACATATTCCTATGACTATGAGATTATGCAACTCTCGTTTATCGGAGGAACACTTTGTGTGCCACCAAACGTCACAACGTAACTAGGTGATTATAAAGGTGCTCTACAGGAGTCTCCAAAGGTACTTGTTGGGTTGGCGTATTTCAAGATTAGGATTTGTCACTCCGATTGTCGGAGAGGTATCTCTGGGCCCACTCGGTAATGCACATCACTATAAGCCTTGCAAGCATTGCAACTAATGAGTTAGTTGCGGGATGATGTATTACGGAACGAGTAAAGAGACTTGCCGATAACGAGATTGAACTAGGTATTGAGATACCGACGATCGAATCTCGGGCAAGTAACATACCGATGACAAAGGGAACAACGTATGTTGTTATGCGGTCTGACCGATAAAGATCTTCGTAGAATATGTAGGAGCCAATATGGGCATCCAGGTCCCGCTATTGGTTATTGACCAGAGAGGTTTCTCAGTCATGTCTACATAGTTCTCGAACCCGTAGGGTCCGCACGCTTAGCGTTCGTTGACGATATAGTACTATATGAGTTATGTATGTTGATGACCGAATGTTGTTCGGAGTCCGAGATGAGATCACGGACATGACGAGGAACTCCGGAATGGTCCGGAGATAAAGTTTGATATATGGGATAGTAGTGTTTGATCTCCGGAAGGGTTCCGGAATTCACCGGAAGGGGTTCTGGATGTTTCTCGAAATGTTTGGGCACGAGAACACTTTATCTAGGCCAAAGGGGAAAGCCCACGAGGCTTTTGGAAAGTGCAAAAGGAAGTTTTGAGGAGACCAGAGGCTAGACGCCAGGAACCCTGGCGTCTAGGGGGTAGACCCCGGGAACCCTGGCGTCTAGCCCTGGAGTCCGGGAAGGACTCTTGCCTTTCGGGTGAAACCAACTTTGAGGAGGCTTTTACTCCAAGTTTCGACCCCAGGGCTCAACATATAAATAGAGGGGTAGGTCTAGCACCAAAGACACATCAAGAAACACGAAGCCGTGTGCCGGCAACCCCGTCCCCTCTAGTTTATCCTCCGTCATAGTTTTCATAGTGCTTAGGCGAAGCCCTGTGGAGATTGTTCTTCACCAACACCGTCACCATGCCGTCATGCTGCCGGAACTCATCTACTACTTTGCCCCTCTTGCTGGATCGAGAAGGCGAGGACGTCACCGAGCCGAACGTGTGCAGAACTCGGAGGTGCCATGCTTTCGGTACTTGGATCGGTCGGACGTGAAGACGTACGACTACATCAACCGCGTTGATATAACGCTTCCGCGAATGGTCTACGAGGGTACGTAGACAACACTCTCCCCTCTCGTTGCTATGCATCACCATGATCTTGCGTGTGCGTAGGAATTTTTTTGAAATTACTACGTTCCCCAACAGTGGCATCCGAGCCTAGGTTTTATGTATTGATGTTGTGCACGAGTAGAACACAAGTGAGTTGTGGGCGATATAAGTCATACTGCTTACCAGCATGTCATACTTTGGTTCGGCGGTATTGTTGGATGAAGCGGCCCGGACCGACATTACGCGTACGCTTACGCGAGACTGGTTCTACCGACGTGCTTTGCACATAGGTGGCTGGCGGGTGTCAGTTTCTCCTACTTTAGTTGAACCAAGTGTGGCTACGCCCGGTCCTTGCGAAGGTTAAAACAGCACCGACTTGACAAACTATCGTTGTGGTTTTGATGCGTAGGTAAGAACGGTTCTTGCTTAAGCCCGTAGCAGCCACGTAAAACTTGCAACAACAAAGTAGAGGATGTCTAACTTGTTTTTGCAGGGCATGTTGTGATGTGATATGGTCAAGACATGATGCTAAATTTTATTGTATGAGATGATCATGTTTTCTAATTGAGTTATCGGCAATTGGCAGGAGCCATATGGTTGTCGCTTTATTGTATGCAATGCAATTGCGCTGTAATGCTTTACTTTATCACTAAGCGGTAGCGATAGTCGTGGAAGCATAAGATTGGCGAGACAACAACGATGCTACGATGGATATCAATGTGTCGCGCCGGTGACGATGGTGATCATGACGGTGCTTCGGAGATGGATATCACAAGCATAAGATGATGATGGCCATATCATATCACTTATATTGATTGCATGTGATGTTTATCTTTTATGCATCTTATCTTGCTTTGATTGACGGTAGCATTATAAGATGATCTCTCACTAAATTTCAAGATAAAAGTGTTCTCCCTGAGTATGCACCATTGCCAAAGTTCGTCGTGCCCAGACACCACGTGATGATCAGGTGTGATAAGCTCTACATCCATCTACAACGGGTGCAAGCCAGTTTTTGCACACGCAGAATACTCAGGTTAAACTTGACGAGCCTAGCATATGCAGATATGGCCTCGGAACACTGAGACCGAAAGGTCGAGTGTGAATCATATAGTAGATATGATCAACATATTTATGTTCACCATTGAAAGCTACTCCATTTCACGTGATGATCGGTTATGGTTTAGTTGATTTGGATCACGTGGTCACTTAGAATATTAGAGGGATGTCTTTCTAAGTGGGAGTTCTTAAGTAATATGATTAATTGAACTTAAATTTATCATGAACTTAGTACCTGATAGTATTTTGCTTGTCTACGTTGATTGTAGATAGATGGCCCGTGTTGTTGTTCCGTTGAATTTTAATGCGTTCCTTGAGAAAGCAAAGTTGAAAGATGATGGTAGCAATTACACGGACTGGGTCCGTAACTTGAGGATTATCCTCATTGCTGCACAAGAAGAATTACGTCCTGGAAGCACCGCTAAGTGCCAAGCCTGCTGCAGGAGCAACACCAGATGTTATGAACGTCTGGCAGAGCAAAGCTGATGACTACTCGATAGTTCAGTGTGCCATGCTTTACGGCTTAGAACCGGGTATTCAACGACGTTTTGAACGTCATGGAGCATATGAGATATTCCAGGAGTTGAAGTTAATATTTCAAGCAAATGCCCGGATTGAGAGATATGAAGTCTCCAATAAGTTCTATAGCTGCAAGATGGAGGAGAACAGTTCTGTCAGTGAGCATATACTCAAAATGTCTGGGTATAATAATCACTTGCTTCAAATGGGAGTTAATCTTCCAGATGATTGCGTCATTGACAGAATTCTCCAATCACTGCCACCAAGCTACAAGAGCTTCGTGATGAACTATAATATGCAAGGGATGAATAAGACTATTCCCGAGCTCTTCGCAATGCTGAAAGCTGCGGAGGTAGAAATCAAAAAGGAGCATCAAGTGTTGATGGTCAACAAGACCACTAGTTTCAAGAAAAAGGGCAAAGGGAAGAAGAAGGGGAACTTCAAGAAGAACAACAAGCAAGTTGCTGCTCAAGAGAAGAAACCCAAGTCTGGACCTAAGCCTGAAACTGAGTGCTTCTACTGCAAGCAGACTGGTCACTGGAAGCGGAACTGCCCCAAGTATTTGGCGGATAAGAAGGATGGCAAGGTGAACAAAGGTATATGTGATATACATGTTATTGATGTGTACCTTACTAATGCTTGCAGTAGCACCTGGGTATTTGATACTGGTTCTGTTGCTAATATTTGCAACTCAAAACAGGGACTATGGATTAAGCGAACACTGGCAAAGGACGAGGTGACAATGCGCGTGGGAAATGGTTCCAAAGTCGATGTGATTGCGGTCAGCACGCTACCTCTACATCTACCTTCGGGATTAGTTTTAGACCTAAATAATTGTTATTTGGTGCCAGCGTTGAGCATGAACATTATATCTGGATCTTGTTTGATGCGAGACAGTTATTCATTTAAATCAGAGAATAATGGTTGTTCTATTTATATGAGTAATATATTTTATGGTCATGCACCCTTGAAGAGTGGCCTATTTTTGATGAATCTCGATAGTAGTGATACACATATTCATAATGTTGAAGCCAAAAGATGCAGAGTTGATAATGATAGTGCAACTTATTTGTGGCACTGCCATTTAGGTCATATCGGTGTAAAGCGCATGAAGAAACTCCATACTGATGGACTTTTGGAATCACTTGATTATGAATCACTTGGTACTTGCGAACCGTGCCTCATGGGCAAGATGACCAAAACGCCGTTCTCTGGTACTATGGAGAGAGCAACGGATTTGTTGGAAATCATACATACAGATGTATGTAGTCCGATGAATGTTGAGGCTCGTGGCGGATATCGTTATTTTCTCACCTTCACAGATGATTTAAGCAGATATGGGTATATCTACTTAATGAAACATAAATCTGAAACATTTGAAAAGTTCAAAGAATTTCAGAGTGAAGTTGAAAATCATTGTAACAAGAAAATAAAATTTCTACGATCTGATCGTGGAGGAGAATATTTGAGTTACGAGTTTGGTCTACATTTGAAACAAAGCGGAATAGTTTTGCAACTCACGCCACCCGGAACACCACAGCGTAATGGTGTGTCCGAACTTCGTAATTGTACCTTACTAGATATGGTGCGATCTATGATGTCTCTTACTGATTTACCGCTATTGTTTTGGGGTTATGCTTTAGAGACGGCCGCATTCACATTAAATAGGGCACCATCGAAATCCGTTGAGACAACGCCTTATGAACTGTGGTTTGGCAAGAAACCAAAGCTGTCGTTTCTTAAAGTTTGGGGCTACGATGCTTATGTGAAAAAGCTTCAACCTGATAAGCTTGAACCCAAATCGGAGAAATGTGTCTTCATAGGATACCCAAAGGAGACTATTGGGTACACCTTCTATCACAGATCCGAAGGCAAGACATTCGTTGCCAAGAATGGATCCTTTCTAGAGAAGGAGTTTCTCTCGAAAGAAGTGAGTGGGAGGAAAGTAGTGAAGGAAATATGCCCTAGAGGCAATAATAAAGTTATTATTTATTTCCTTATATCATGATAAATGTTTATTATTCATGCTAGAATTGTATTAACCGGAAACATAATACATGTGTGAATACATAGACAAACAGAGTGTCACTAGTATGCCTCTACTTGACTAGCTCGTTAATCGAAGATGGTTATGTTTCCTGACCATGAACAAAAGAGTTGTTATTTGATTAACGGGATCACATCATTAGAAGAATGATGTGATTGACTTGACCCATTCCATTAGCTTAGCACTCGATCGTTTAGTATGTTGCTATTGCTTTCTTCATGACTTATACATGTTCCTATGACTATGAGATTATGCAACTCCCGTTTGTCGGAGGAACACTTTGTGTGCTACCAAACGTCACAACGTAACTGGGTGATTATAAAGGAGCTCTACAGGTGTCTCCAAAGGTACATGTTGGGTTGGCGTATTTCGAGATTAGGATTTGTCACTCTGATTGTCGGAGAGGTATCTCTGGGCCCTCTCGGTAATGCACATCACATAAGCCTTGCAAGCATTGCAACTAATGAGTTAGTTGCGGGATGATGTATACTAAACGAGTAAAGAGACTTGCCGGTAACGAGATTGAACTAGGTATTGAGATACCGACGATCGAATCTCGGGCAAGTAAAATACCGATGACAAAGGGAACAACGTATGTTGTTATGCGGTCTGACCGATAAAGATCTTCGTAGAATATGTAGGAGCCAATATGAGCATCCAGGTTCCGCTATTGGTTATTGACCGGAGACATGTCTCGGTCATGTCTACATTGTTCTCGAACCCGTAGGGTCCGCACGCTTAAGGTTTTGATGACAATTATATTATGAGTTTATGCATTTTGATGTACCGAAGTTTGTTCGGAGTCCTGGATGTGATCACGGACATGACGAGGAGTCTTGAAATGGTCGAGACATAAAGATTGATATATTGGAAGCCTATATTTGGATATCGGAAGTGTTCCGGGTGAAATCGGGATTTTACCGGAGTACCGGGAGGTTACCGGAACCCCCGGGAGGTATATGGGCCTTAGTGGGCTTTAGTGGAAGAGAGGAGAGGTGGCCAGGGCTGGGCCGCGCGCCCCTCCCCCCTAGTCCGAATAGGACAAGGAGAGGGGGGCGGCGCCCCCCTTCCTTCTCTCTCTCCTCTTTCCCCCTCCCGAATCCTATTCCAACCAGGAAAGGGGGGAATCCTACTCCCGGTGGGAGTAGGACTCCTCCTGGTGCGCCCTCCTCCTGGCCGGCCGCACCTTCCCCTGCTCCTTTATATACGGGGGCAGGGGGCACCCCTAGACACACAAGTTGATCCACGTGATCATATTCTTAGCCGTGTGCGGTGCCCCCTTCCACCATAATCCTCGATAATATTGTAGCGGTGCTTAGGTGAAGCCCTGCGACGGTAGTACATCAAGATCGTCACCACGCCGTCGTGCTGACGGAACTCTTCCCCGACACTTTGCTGGATCGGAGTCCGGGGATCGTCATCGAGCTGAACGTGTGCTAGAACTCGGAGGTGCCGTAGTTTCGGTGCTTGATCGGTCGGGCCGTGAAGACGTACGACTACATCAACCGCGTTGTGCTAACGCTTCCGCTGTCGGTCTACAAGGGTACGTAGATCACACTCTCCCCTCTCGTTGCTATGCATCACCATGATCTTGCGTGTGCGTAGGAATTTTTTTGAAATTACTACGTTCCCCAACAGTGGCATCCGAGCCTAGGTTTTATGTGTTGATGTTATATGCACGAGTAGAACACAAGTGAGTTGTGGGCGATATAAGTCATACTGCTTACCAACATGTCATACTTTGGTTCGGCGGTATTGTTGGACGAAGCAGCCCGGACCGACATTACGCGTACGCTTACGCGAGACCGGTTCTCCCGACATGCTTTGCACAAAGGTGGCTAGCGGGTGTCAGTTTCTCCGACTTTAGTTGAACCGAGTGTGGCTACGCCCGGTCCTTGCGAAGGTTAAAACAGCACCAACTTGACAAACTATCGTTGTGGGTTTGATGCGTAGGTAAGATTGGTTCTTACTTAAGCCCGTAGCAGCCACGTAAAACTTGCAACAACAAAGTAGAGGATGTCTAACTTGTTTTTGCAGGGCATGTTGTGATGTGATATGGTCAAGACATGATACTAAATTTTATTGTATGAGATGATCATGTTTTGTAACCAAGTTATCGGCAACTGGCAGGAGCTATATGGTTGTCGCTTTATTGTATGCAATGCAATCACGCTGTAACGCTTTACTTTATCACTAAGCGGTAGCGATAGTCGTGGAAGCATAAGATTGGCGGGACGACAACGATGCTACGATGGTGATCAAGGTGTCGCGCCGGTGACGATGGTGATCATGACGATGCTTCAAAGATGGAGATCACAAGCACAAGATGATGATGGCCATATCATATCACTTATATTGATTGCATGTGATGTTTATCTTTTATGCATCTTATCTTGCTTTGTTTGACGGTAGCATTTTAAGATGATCTCTCACTAATTATCAAGAAGCGTTCTCCCTGAGTATGCACCGTTGCGAAAGTTCTTCGTGCTGAGACACCACGTGATGATCGGGTGTGATAGGCTCTACGTTCAAATACAACGGGTGCAAAACAGTTGCAAATGCGGAATACTCAGGTTATACTTGACGAGCCAAGCATATACAGATATGGCCTCGGAACACGGAGACCAAAAGGTCGAGCGTGAATCATATAGTAGATATGATCAACATAGTGATGTTCACCAATGAAACTGCTCCATCTCACGTGATGATCGGACATGGTTTAGTTGATTTGGATCACGTGATCACTTAGAGGATTAGAGGGATATCTATCTAAGTGGGAGTTATTAAGTAATATGATTAATTGAACTTAAATTTATTATGAACTTAGTCCTGGTAGTATTTTGCAAATTATGTTGTAGATCAATAGCTCGCGTTGTTGCTTTCAAATGCTTATTTTGATATGTTCCTAGAGAAAATTGTCTTGAAAGATATTAGTAGCAATGATGCGGATTGGATCCGTTATCTGATGTTTATCCTCATTGCTGCACAGAAGAATTATGTCCTTGATGCACCGCTAGGTGACAGACCTATTGCAGGAACAGATGTAGACGTTATGAATGTTTGGCTAGCTCAATATGATGACTACTTGATAGTTTAGTGCACCATGCTTAATGGCTTAGAATCGGGACTTCAAAGACGTTTTGAACGTCATGGACCATATGAGATGTTCCAGGAGTTGAAGTTAATATTTCAAGCAAATACCCGAGTTGAGAGATATGAAATATCCAACAAGTTCTATAGCTAAAAGATGGAGGAGAATCGCTCAACTAGTGAGCATGTGCTCAGATTGTCTGGTACTACAATCGCTTGAATCAAGTGGGAGTTAATCTTCCAGATAAGATAGTGATTGACAGAATTCTCTAGTCGCCATCACCAAGTTAGTAGAACTTCGTGATGAACCATAATATGCAGGGGATAACGGAAACAACTCCCAAGCTCTTCGTGATGCTGAAATCAACGAAGGTAGAAATCAAGAAAAACATCAAGTGTTGATGGTTGACAAGACCACTAGTTTCAAGAAAAAGGGCAAAGGGAAGAAGGGGAACTTCAAGAAGAACGGCAAGCAAGTTGCTGCTTAAGTAAAGAAGCCCAAGTCTGATCCTAAGCCTGAGACTAAGTGCTTCTACTGGAAAGGGACTGGTCACTGGAAGTGGAACTGCCCCAAGTATTTGGCGGATAAGAAGGATGGCAAGGTAAACAAAGGTATATTGGATATACGTGTTATTGATGTGTACTTTACTAGTGTTTATAGCAACCCCTCAGCATTTGATACTGGTTCAGTTGCTAAGAGTAGTAACTCAAAACGGGAGTTACAGAATAAACAGAAACTAGTAAAGGGTGAGGTGACGATGTGTGTTGGAAGTAGTTCCAAGATTGATATGATCATCATCGCACACTCCCTATACTTTCCGGATTAGTGTTGAAACTAAATAAGTGTTATTTGGTGTTTGCGTTGAGCATGAATATGATTTGATCATGTTTATTGCAATACGGTTATTCATTAAAGTCAGAGAATAATTGTTGTTCTGTTTACATGAATAAAACCTTCGATGGGCATACACCCAATGAAAATAGTTCGTTGGATCTCGATCGTAGTGTTACACATATTCATAATATTGAAGCCAAAAAAATGCAAAGTTAATAATGATAGTGCAACTTATTTGTGGCACTGCCGTTTAGGTCATATCGGTGTAAAGCGCATGAAGAAACTCCATACTGACGGGCTTTTGGAATCACTTGATTATGAATCAGTTGATGCTTGCGAACCATGCCTCATGGGCAAGATGACTAAGACTCCGTTTTCGGAACAATGGAGCAAGCAACAGATTTGTTGGAAATCATACATACTAATGTATGTGGTACGATGAATATTGAGGCTCGCGACAGGTATCATTATTTTCTGACCTTCACAGATGATTTAAGCAGATCTGAGTATATCTACTTGATGAAACATAAGTCTGAAATGTTCAAAGTATTTCAGAGTGAAGTGGAAAATCATCATGACAAGAAATAAAGTTTCTATGATCTGATCGCAGAGACGAATATTTGAGTTACGAGTTTGGTCGTCAATTAAAACAATGTGGAATAGTTTCACAAACTCATGCCACCTGGAACACCGCAATATAATGGTGTGTCCGAATGTCATAACCGTACTTTATTGGATATAGTACAATCTATGATGTTTCTTACCGATTTACTAATATCGTTTTGGGATCATGCATTAGAGACAGCTACATTCACGAAAAAAGGGGCACCATCTAAATCCTTTGAGACGACACTGTCTGAACTGTGGTTTAGCAAGAAACCAAAGTTGTCGTTTCTTAAAGTTTTGGGTTGCAATGCTTATAAGAAAAAGTTTCATCCTGATAAGCTCAAACCCAAATCGGAGAAATATGTCTTCATAGGATACCCAAAGAAGACAGTTGGGTACACCTTCTATCACAGATCCGAAGGCAAGAAATTCGTTGCTAAGAATGGATCCTTTCTAGAGAAGGAGTTTCTCTCGAAAGAAGTGAGTGGGAGGAAAGTAGAACTTGATGAGGTAACTGTAGCTGCTCCCTTATTGGAAAGTAGTTCATCACAGAAAACGGTTTCTGTGACACCTACACCAATTAGTGAGGAAGTTAATGATGATGATCATGAAACTTCAGATCAAGTTATTACTGAACCTCGTAGATCAACTAGAGTAAGATCCGCACCAGAGTGGTACGGTAATCCTGTTCTGGAAATCATGCTACTAGATCATGATGAACCTACGAACTATGAAGAAGCGATGGTGAGCCCAGATTCCGCGAAATGGCTTGAGGCCATGAAATCTGAGATGAGATCCATGTATGAGAACAAAGTATGGACTTTGATTGACTTGCCCAATGATCGGCGAGCCATTGAGATTAAATGGATCTTCAAGAGGAAGACGGACGCTGATAGTAGTGTTACTATCTACAAAGCTAGAATTGTTGCAAAAAAGTTTTCGACAAGTTCAAGGTGTTGACTACGATGAGAGTTTCTCACTCGTATCTATGCTTAAGTCTGTCCGAATCATGTTAGCAATTGCCGCATTTTATGAAATCCGGCAAATGGATGTCAAAACTGCATTCCTGAATGGATTTCTGGAAGAAGAGTTGTATATGATGCAGCTGGAAGGTTTTGTCGATCCAAAAGGAGCTAACAAAGTGTGCAAGCTCCAGCGATCCATTTATGGACTGGTGCAAGCCTCTCGGAGTTGGAATAAACGCTTTGATAGTATGATCAAACCATATAGTTTTATACAGACTTGCGGTGAAGCTTGTATTTACAAGAAAGTGAGTGGGAGCACTACAACATTTCTGATAAATATATGTGAATGACATATTGTTGATCGGAAATAATGTAGAATTATTCTGCAAAGCATAAGGAGTGTTTTGAAAGAAGTTTTTCAAAGAAAGACCTCGGTGAAGCTGCTTACATATTAAGCATCAAGATCTATAGAGATAGATCAAGACGCTTGATAAGTTTTTTCAATGAGTACATACCTTGACAATATTTTGAAGTAGTTCAAAAATGGAACAGTCAAAGAAAGAGTTCTTGACTGTGTTACAAGGTGTGAAATTGAGTAAGACTCAAAGCCCGACCACGATAGAAGATAGAAAGAGAATTAAAGTCATTCCCTATGCCTCAGCCATAGGTTCTA
Organism: Triticum urartu; assembly: GCF_003073215.2. NCBI lineage: Eukaryota > Viridiplantae > Streptophyta > Magnoliopsida > Poales > Poaceae > Triticum > Triticum urartu. The sequence continues at coordinate 555,925,434 of NC_053025.1, read as the reverse complement.
TAAAGTATGCCATGTTGTGTACCAGATCTATTGTATACCCTACACTGTGTTAAGCAAGGGAGTACAATAGTGATCTAAGAGTAGATTACTGGACAGCGGTCAAAATTATCCTTAGTGGAATAAGGAAATATTTCTCAATCATGGAGGTGACAAAAGGTTCATCATAAAAAGTTACGTCGATGCAAGTTTTGACACAGATCTGGATGACTCTAAGTCTCGATCTAGATACATATTGAAAGTGGGAGCAATTAGCTAGAGTAGCTCCGTGCAGAGCATTGTAGACATAGAATTCGCAAAATACTTACGGATCTGTATGTGACAGACCCGTTGACTAATATTATCTCACAAGCAAAACATGATCACACCTTAGTACTCTTTGGGTGTTAATCACATAAACGATGTGAACTAGATTATTGACTCTAGTAAACCCTTTGGGTATAGGTCACATGACGATGTGAACTATGGGTGTTAATCACATGGTGATGTGAACTATTAGTGTTAAATCACATGGCGATGTGAACTAGATTATTGACTCTAGTGCAAGTGGGAGACTGAAGGAAATATGCCCTAGAGGCAATAATAAAGTTATTATTTATTTCCTTATATCCTGATAAATGTTTATTATTCATGCTAGAATTGTATTAACCGGAAACATAATACATGTGTGAATACATAGACAAACAGAGTGTCACTAGTATGCCTCTACTTGACTAGCTCGTTAATCGAAGATGGTTATGTTTCCTGACCATGAAAAAAAGAGTTGTTATTTGATTAACGGGATCACATCATTAGAAGAATGATGTGATTGACTTGACCCATTCCATTAGCTTAGCACTCGATCGTTTAGTATGTTGCTATTGCTTTCTTCATGACTTATACATGTTCCTATGACTATGAGATTATGCAAATCTCATTTGCCGGAGAACACTTTGTGTGCTACCAAACGTCACAACATAACTGGGTGATTATAAAGGAGCTCTACAGGTGTCTCCAAAGGTACATGTTGGGTTGGCGTATTTCGAGATTAGGATTTGTCACTCCGATTGTCGGAGAGGTATCTCTGGGCCCTCTCGGTAATGCACATCACATAAGCCTTGCAAGCATTGCAACTAATGAGTTAGTTGCAAGATGATGTATTACGAAACGAGTAAGGAGACTTGCCGGTAACGAGATTGAACTAGGTATTGAGATACCGACGATCGAATCTCGGGCAAGTAAAATACCGATGACAAAGGGAACAACATATGTTGTTATGTGGTCTGACCGATAAAGATCTTCGTAGAATATGTAGGAGCCAATATGAGCATCCAGGTTCCGCTATTGGTTATTGACCGGAGACGTGTCTCGGTCATGTCTACATTGTTCTCGAACCCGTAGGGTCCGCACGCTTAAGGTTTTGATGACAGTTATATTATGAGTTTGTGCATTTTGATGTACCGAAGTTTCTTCAGAGTCCCGGATGTGATCACGGACATGACGAGGAGTCTCGAAATGGTCGAGACATAAAGATTCATATATTGGAAGCCTATATTTGGATATCGGAAGTGTTCCGGGTGAAATCGGGATTTTACCGGAGTACCGGGAGGTTACCGGAACCCCCCGGGAGGTATATGGGCCTTAGTGGGATTTAGTGGAAGAGAGGAGAGGTGGCTAGGGCTGGGCCGCGCGCCCCTCCCCCCTAGTCCGAATAGGACAAGGAGAGGGGGGCGGCGCCCCCCCTTCCTTCTCTCTCTCCTCTTTCCCCCTCCCGAATCCTATTCCAACTAGGAAAGGGGGGAATCCTACTCCCGGTGGGAGTAGGACTCCTCCTGGCGCGCCCTCCTCCTGGCCGGCCGCACCTTCCCCTGCTCCTTGATATACGGGGGCAGGGGCACCCCTAGACACACAAGTTGATCCACGTGATCATATTCTTAGCCGTGTGCGGTGCCCCCTTCCACCATAATCATCGATAATATTGTAGCGGTGCTTAGGTGAAGCCCTGCGACGGTAGTACATCAAGATCGTCACCACACCGTCGTGCTAACGGAACTCTTCCCCGACACTTTGCTGGACCGGAGTCCGGGGATCGTCATCGAGCTGAACGTGTGCTAGAACTCGGAGGTGCCGTAGTTTCGGTGCTTGATCGGTCGGGCCGTGAAGACGTACGACTACATCAACCGCGTTGTGCTAATGCTTCCGCTGTCGGTCTACAAGGGTACGTAGATCACACTCTCCCCTCTCGTTGCTATGCATCACCATGATCTTGCGTGTGCGTAGGAATTTTTTTGAAATCACTACATTCCCCAACAAGTAGAACTTGATGAGGTAACTGTACCCGCTCCCTTATTTGAAAGTAGTTCATCACAGAAAACCGGTTTCTGTGACACCTACACCAATTAGTGAGGAAGTTAATGATGATGATTATGGAACTTCAGATCAAGTTATTACTAAACCTCGTAGATCAACCAGAGTAAGATCCGCACCAGAGTGGTACGGTAATCCTGTTCTGGAAGTCATGCTACTAGATCATGATGAACCTACGAACTATGAAGAAGCGATGGTGAGCCCAGATTCCGCGAAATGGCTAGAAGCCATGAAATCTGAGATGGGATCCATGTATGAGAACAAAGTGTGGACTTTGGTTGACTTGCCTGTTGATCGGCAAGCAATTGAGAATAAATGGATCTTCAAGAAGAAGACCGACGCTGATGGTAATGTTACTATCTACAAAGCTCGACTTGTTGCAAAAGGTTTTTGACAAGTTCAAGGGATTGACTACGATGAGACCTTCTCACCCATAGCGATGCTTAAGTCTGTCGGAATCATGTTAGCGATTGACGCATTTCATGATTATGAAATTTGGCAGATGGATGTCAAAACTGCATTCCTGAATGGATTTCTGGAAAAAGAGTTGTATATGATGCAACCAGAAGGTTTTGTCGATACAAAGGGAGCTAACAAAGTGTGCAAGCTCCAGCGATCCATTTATGGACTGGTGCAAGCCTCTCGGAGTTGGAATAAATGCTTTGATAGTGTGATCAAAGCATTTGGTTTTGTACAGACTTTTGGAGGAGCCTGTATTTACAAGAAAGTGAGTGGGAGCTCTGTAGCATTTCTGATATTATATGTGGATGACATATTACTAATTGGAAATGATATAGAATTTCTGGATAGCATAAAGGGATACTTGAATAAAAAATTTTCTATGAAAGACCTCGGTGAAGCTGCTTACATATTGGGCATCAAGATCTAAAGAGATAGATCAAGACTCTTAATTGGACTTTCACAAAGCACATACCTTGAAAAAGTTTTGAAAAGGTTCAAAATGGATCAAGCAAAGAAAGGGTTCTTGCTTGTGTTACAAGGTGTGAAGTTGAGTAAGACTCAATGCCCGACCACTGCAAAAGATAGAGAGAAGATGAAAGATGTTCCCTATGCTTCAGCCATAGGCTCTATCATGTATGCAATGCTGTGTACCAGACCTGATGTGTGCCTTGCTGTAAGTCTAGCAGGGAGGTACCAAAGTAATCGAGGAGTGGATCACTGGACAGTGGTCAAGAACATCCTGAAATACCTGAAAAGGACTAAGGATATGTTTCTCGTTTATGGAGGTGACAAAGAGCTCTTCGTAAATGGTTATGTTGACGCAAGCTTTGACACTGATCCGGACGATTCTAAACCGCAAACCGAATACGTGTTTATATTAAATGGTGGAGCTGTCAGTTGGTGCAGTTCTAAACAAAGCGTCGTGGCGGGATCTACGTGTGAAGCGGAGTACATAGCTGCTTTGGAAGCAGCAAATGAAGGAGTCTGGATGAAGGAGTTCATATCCGATCTAGGTGTCATACCTACTACATCGGGTCCAATGAAAATCTTTTGTGACAATACTGGTGCAATTGCCTTGGCAAAGGAATCCAGATTTCACAAGAGAACCAAGCACATCAAGAGACGCTTCAATTCCATCCGGGATTTAGTCCAGGTGGGAGACATAGAAATTTGCAAGATACATACGGATCTGAATGTTGCAGACCCGTTGACTAAGCCTCTTCCACGAGCAAAACATGATCAACACCAAGGCTCCATGGGTGTTAGAATCATTACTGTGTAATCTAGATTATTGACTCTAGTGCAAGTGGGAGACTGAAGGAAATATGCCCTAGAGGCAATAATAAAGTTATTATTTATTTCCTTATTTCATGATAAATGTTTATTATTCATGCTAGAATTGTATTAACCGGAAACATAATACATGTGTGAATACATAGACAAATAGAGTGTCACTAGTATGCCTCTACTTGACTAGCTCGTTGATCAAATATGGTTAAGTTTCCTAACCATATACATGAGTTGTCATTTGATTAACGGGATCACATCATTAGGAGAATGATGTGATTGACTTGACCCATTCCGTTAGCTTAGCACTTGATCGTTTAGTTTGTTGCTATTGCTTTTTTCATGACTTATACATGTTGCTATGACTATGAGATTATGCAACTCCCGTTTACCGGAGGAACACTTTGTGTGCCACCAAACGTCACAACGTAACTGGGTGATTATAAAGGTGCTCTACAGGTGTCTCCAAAGGTACTTGTTGGGTTGGCGTATTTCGATATTAGGATGTGTCACTCCGATTGTCGGAGAGGTATCTCTGGGCCCACTCGGTAATGCACATCACTATAAGCCTTGCAAGCATTGCAACTAATGAGTTAGTTGCGGGATGATGTATTACGGACCGAGTAAGAGACTTGTCGGTAATGAGATTGAACTAGGTATTGAGATACCGACGATCGAATCTCGGGCAAGTAACATACCGATGACAAAGGGAACAACGTATGTTGTTATGCGGTCTGACCGATAAAGATCTTCGTAGAATATGTAGGAGCCAATATGGGCATCCAGGTCCTGCTATTGGTTATTGACCGGAGAGGTGTCTCAGTCATGTCTACATAGTTCTCAAACCCGTAGGGTCCGCACGCTTAACGTTCGTTGACGATATAGTACTATATGAGTTATGTATGTTGATGACCGAATGTTGTTCGGAGTCCGAGATGAGATCACGGACATGACGAGGAACTCCAGAGTGGTCCGGAGATAAAGTTTGATATATGGGATAGTAGTGTTTGATCTCCGGAAGGGTTCCGGAATTCACCGGAAGGGGTTCCGGATGTTTCCCGAAATGTTTGGGCACGAGAACACTTTATCTGGGCCAAAGGGGAAAGCCCACGAGGCTTTTGGAAAGTGCAAAAGGAAGTTTTGAGGAGACCAGAGGCTAGACGCCAGGAACCCTGGCGTCTAGGGGGTAGACGCCGGGAACCCTGGCGTCTAGCCCTGGAGTCCGAGAAGGACTCTTGCCTTTCGGGTGAAACCGACTTTGAGGAGGCTTTTACTCCAAGTTTCGACCCCAGGGCTCAACATATAAATAGAGGGGTAGGGCTAGCACCAAAGACACATCAAGAAACACCAAGCCATGTGCCGGCAACCCCGTCCCCTCTAGTTTCTCCTCCGTCATAGTTTTCGTAGTGCTTAGGCGAAGCCCTGCGGAGATTGTTCTTCACCAACACCGTCGTGCTACCGGAACTCATCTACTACTTCGCCCCTCTTGCTGGATCGAGAAGGCGAGGACGTCACCGAGCCGAACGTGTGCAGAACTCGGAGGTGTCGTGCTTTCGGTACTTGGATCGGTCGGACGTGAAGACGTACGACTACATCAACCGCGTTGATATAACACTTCCGCGAACGGTCTACGAGGGTACGTAGACAACACTCTCCCCTCTCGTTGCTATGCATCACCCTGATCTTGCGTGTGCGTAGGAATTTTTTTGAAATTACTAAGTTCCCCAACAGATGCACCAAAGGAGAATAGCGGCGATGACAAAGATGACCCAGTTGAGGATAAACCTCCCGAGATACAATCGAAACGCTGGTGTCAGCAGCGTCTCCCTAAGTCACGCCACAGTAAAGATAGCAACACTGGCACACGAGAAGATAACACTCCAAAAGGTGCCGAAGACAACGAAGACCCCATTGACGCAGCTACCGAACGGGATGAACGGTAAGTTGGGCAGGTTAGCCCTGGTAGACAAGCCACGCACGAGGACTCGGAGGACAGTAGTTATCTTCCGCTCTCCGAGGATGAGGCAAGCCTCGGCACCGAGGATTTCATCGTGCCAAAGGAACCTCTTGAGCAGGAGTGCTTCAAGCGCCAGCTAATAGCCACTGCAAGGAGCCTGAAAAAGAAGCAGCAGCAGCTTCAAGCTGACCAAGATCTGCTCAATGGTTAATAGACCGACGTCCTAGCAGCCGAAGAATACAACCTCAAGCGCCCGGCCAAAAGCTACCCGAAACGCAAATTACTACCTTAGTTCCACGACGAGGCGCCGGAACACATACCACCATCGCGCAATGCGGCTGACCGACCACCACGTGGACGGGACAAAGCGGCAACTCAAGACGAACACCAGCCCGCCCCGCCTCATCGCAAAGGCAAAGGTAAATCAGCTCACGGTCATACATATGACCTTCGACATGACCTGAACAATAAAGCAGGATATACCAGATCGATTTACGGATCGCAAGGACGTTCCTTGACACGTGATGATGGCTACCTATTCGGACGTGACAAACCTAGTCACACCCGAGCCGACAACCGCAGACGGACTCCATCGGAGCTACATCGCGACACGGCCCGATATAGAGGCGTTGCACACCCTCTTTGCTTCACCGATGAAGTAATGGATCATGAATTCCCCGAAGGGTTCAAACCTGTCAGCATTGAATCATATGACGGAACAACCGACCCCGCGGTATGGATCGAAGATTTTATTCTCCATATCCACATGGCCCGCGGAGATGACCTCCACGCTATCAAATACCTCCCACTAAAGCTCAAAGGGCCAGCTTGGCACTGGTTAAATAGCCTGCCTGAAAATTCTATCGGTAGCTGGGAGGACTTAGAAGAAGCGTTCCTCAACAACTTCCAAGGTACATATGTCCGGCCACCAGACACCGATGATTTAAGCCACATGGTCCAACAACCTAGAGAGTCAGCCATGAAATTTTGGACTAGGTTCCTAACCAAAAAGAACTAGATCGTTGACTGTCCGGATGCCTAAGCCCTAGCGGCCTTTAAACATAGCATCCGCGACGAATGGCTCGCCCGCCACCTCAGCCAAGAAAAGCCAAAATCTATGGAAGCCCTCACGGCACTCATGACCCGCTTTTGCACGGGTGAGGATAGTTGGTTGGCTCGTAGCAAAAACACAGCCAGCGAGGCAGGCCCCTCCGTGGTTAAGAACCGCAACGGCAAGCTCCGACGCAGCAAACACAAACGCCGAAGCAATGATGACAACACCGATGACACTACTGTCAATGCCGGATTCAGCGGCTGCACGTCCGGTCAGCGGAAAAATCCATATAAAAGAAACAATCAGGGACCATCCAGCATAGACCGCATACTCAACCATTCATGCCAAATCCATGGCACCCCAGACAAACCAGCCAACCATACCAACAGAGATTGCTGGGTTTTTAAGCAAGCCGGCAAATTAAATGTCGAGAACAAGGAAAAGGGATCACAGAGCGAGGACGATGATGAGGAGCCCCTGCAGCCAAAAACAGGGGGATAGAAGAAGTTTCCCCTCAGGTCAAAACGGTGAACATGATATATGCTACACACATCCCCAAGAGGGAGAGCAAGCGCGCACTCAGAGAGGTCTAGGCGATAGAGCCAGTCGCCCCAAAATTCAATCCATGGTCATCGTGCCCGATCACTTTTGATTGTCGGGATCATCCGACCAGTATCTGGCATGGCGGATCAGCCGCATTAGTCCTAGACCCAATCATTGATGGATTCCACCTGACGCGAGTCCTCATGGACGGTGGCAGTAGCCTCAATCTGCTCTATCAGGATACAGTGCGCAAAATGGGCACTAACCCATCACGGGTCAAGCCCACAAGGACTACCTTTAAAGGAGTCATACCAGGCGTAGAGGCCCGCTGCACGGGCTCAATCACACTAGAGGTTGTTTTCGGATCTCCGGACAACTTTCGAATCAAGGAGTTATTCTTCGGTATCGTCCCCTTTCGCAGCGGCTATCATGCGCTGCTCGGACAAACCGCATTCGTCCGATTTAACGTAGTGCCACACTATGCTTATCTCAAGCTCAAGATGCCCAACCCATGTGGCGTCATAACAGTCAATGGAAATACGTAACGCTCCCTCCATACAGAAGAGCACACAGCTGCCTTAGCAGCAGAAGTACAGAGCGGCCTTCTCAAGCAGAACCTTCATTTGGCTGCCGAGCCCACGGACACCGTCAAGAGGATCCGAACTACCCTGCAGCAGGACAACTCGGCTCGTCAGGAGCTCGACTAGCAATCCGTCTGCCGTCTTAGTCCCGATCAAGTGGTGGCATTCACACCGCGCGTACATAACTACGCACTCAAAATTCCATTGGCATCGACGAAGGCATAGCTAGCTTGTGATCGACAGTACGGCTTAACCGACACCGGATACACACATACTTTCACTTTTATTCGTTTCCTTTTCAGGTTTCAATCCTGCAGGCCCCATCTGATGGCCTGATCGTCGGTACTCTTGAAGGACAAACACACCAAAGCGTCAAGAAGCACAGACATATGGGGGACTTCTCTATGTGGTTTTGTTAACGATCACTCTACCTATTTTTTAGGACCCACTTGTAGCTCTCCCTTGGTTAAGCAAAGTAACTAGCCTCCTGCTTATTGCATTACTTGTATAAACGCGCTTTAACGCACCAATGAAATTATAATAAGAACAATTTGCGGCTCAAATTTTATGTCCCTAGCTTATCACTTGTTCTTTATTTTTCTTCCTGTTTTGTCTTTTCTGGTAACTTTATTAGGTAGCACCCTGATAATCCCCAAGTCCAAGGAATCATCGTAGCAATTTCCAAAGGTGGAAGTGATAAGTATGGAGTGTTGAACCCACCAGGAGCTAAAGGTAAGACCAATATTCTCTCAAGCCCTATCTGCCACTGATACGACTCTACGTACACCGAACGTTTGCTTCCAACTAGCAACGAGAAATAAAACTAGGTTGTGGGTATAAAGAGGATAACTTTTTATGATATCGGAGAGCTAAAATATAAAAGTAGGTGTTGTTATCATGAAGTTAGAATATATTACTAAATATTATAAATAGCGAGTGTGGATAATGGTGGACCGGTGTGTGGAATTGTCCTAGGCAATCGTTAACAAGACCGGTAATCACTATTGCAGTTTCATATGAGGGAGAGGCATAAGCTAACATACTTTCTCTACTTGGATTGTATGCACTTATGATTGGAACTCTAGCAAGCATCCGCAGCTACTAAAGATCATTAAGGTAAAACTCAACCATAGCATTAAAGCATCAAGTCATCTTTATTCCCATACGCAACAACCCCCTTACTCGGGTTTGTGTTTCAGTCACTCACCAACCCACTATAAGCGAATCATGAACGTGTTGCAACACCCTACAACGGGAACCCCTCACTCTTGCGCGACATGGAGGGCACCATAGCACAGCATCAACGTAAAGCAAACAACTCATACCAATCTAGATCATCAATCAACCCAAAGACAAAAGATATCTACTCAAAACATCATAGGATGGCAACACATCATTGGATCATAATATGTGGCATAAAGCACCATGTTCAAGTAGGGATTACAACGGGGTGCAGGATAGTGGACTGCGTAAAAGAGATGAGGATGGTGATGATGACGGTGATGTTGATGAAGACGATCACCGCGGCGATGATTCCCCTCCTGACGGCACTCTGGTGCCACCGAGAGAGGAGGAGGAGAGGTTCTCCCCCTTGTGCTTCCTCCTCCATGGCCTCCCCCCTAGAATGGGAGAGGTTCTCCCTCTGGTCCTTGGCCTTCATGGTGATGATGGCCCCTCCGGGATCCTCCTCCATGCCCTCCGGTGATGATGGTCCACTCCGGCAGGGTGCCAGATGAAGGAAATATGCCCTAGAGGCAATAATAAAGTTATTATTTATTTCCTTATATCATGATAAATTTTTATTATTCATGCTAGAATTGTATTAACCGGAAACATAATACATGTGTGAATACATAGACAAACATAGTGTCACTAGTATGCCTCTACTTGACTAGCTCGTTGATCGAAGATGGTTATGTTTCCTATCCATAGACATGAGTTGTCATTTGAATAACGGGATCACATCATTAGGAGAACGATGTGATTGACATGACCCATTTCGTTAGCTTAGCACTTGATCGTTTAGTTTGTTGCTATTGCTTTCTTCATGACTTATACATGTTCCTATGACTATGAGATTATGCAACTCCCGTTTACCGGAGGAACACTTTATGTGCTACCAAACGTCACAACGTGACTGGGTGATTATAAAGGTGCTCTACAGGTGTCTCCGAAGGTACTTGTTGGGTTGGCGTATTTCGAGATTAGGATTTGTCACTCCGATTGTCGAAGAGGTATCTCTGGGCCCTCTCGGTAAGGCACATCACATAAGCTTGCATGCATTGCAACTAATAAGTTAGTTGCGGGATGATGTATTACGGAACGAGTAAAGAGACTTGCCGGTAATGAGATTGAACTAGGTATTGAGATACCGACGATCAAATAGAATTGAACCAAGCAGTTAGCTAAACACCACAACAAATGAACCAAACATTAACTGAGCACCACACTGCACAATATAACATACTCCTAATGGAAGATCAGACAATTAACCAAACCAAGCATGCTTAACAACATGGAAATCTAGCAATTGTATTTGTTTCTCATGTATTTAGTACCGCCAAATTAGATTTATCTCTCACATGGTATACAAATAAAAGAATGCACCCACAACAATTGAACATCGCATTGCAGAATTGAACCAAATAGCCAAACGCGTCACGTCGGTGGCTCACGAGGCGTCAACGGTGGCCTCGACGGCGAGGTGCTCCTCCAAGATCTGGGGGTCGACACGAATGGCAGCCATCGCGACCTCATCCGCGTGTGCGGCCGCGATTTGCTTCTCCGCTGCCAAATGGTCCTTGGGATCCTTGCTATACCGCGCGCACCATGGCTTAGGGCGGCGCTTATTTGGTGGAGGGGTCGGTGATTTGGGTGGAAGGTGTCGCGCCGGCGGTCAGGGCATGTGGGATGTGGGAGGAGAAGGAGGATGGGGGTCGGGTGTGGATTACCTGCCTGGATAGGCGAGGCCAAGCAGCGTGGAGGAGGGTCGCCGGTGAGGAGGCGGCACTTCAAACAAGGAGTGAAGGTTTCAACTTGGAAAGGAAGGCGGAAACAGGGGAAATGTAGCTTTTGGTGACGGGGAGGGGGCGGGGAGGTAGATATTTCCGCGGAAGCCGAAAATTTGTAATTGCTTTAGCGAAAAAACTGGCGCGCAAAGTGTCATCAGACACGGTCCCTTATTCAGAACTGTGTATGATATGTGAACATCACAAATGATTCAAATAGCTTAACCCGTGTGTGTTGAGTTTGAACCTCGAAAATTTTGGTTCGAATTTCCCTGGTTACGGTCGTCATCCATGTCATTGCATAATTTGGGTACACAAAGGAGACTAAATTCTTAATCGAGCAAGTTCAGCAATTAAACAGAGCTAGCTAACCTAAACATTACTCTAACAAATTAAAGACCGATGCTCTTAATTAAACAAAATAAAGAGTACTACTACGGCTGGTGCCCGTCGATCTCCGCCACCGCCTCCATGTCCAGCTCACGCCCGACGGTCTCCTGGGGAAGGGGCTCCATGGCATCAATTGTACCATACTCGGCAAGCATTTCGCCATCCGCGTCCACCATATCTTTGGAATAGGCCGCCATGAGCTAGGCGTGGGCGGCCGCGATCTGGGCTCTGGCGGGCTCCGTCGTGCCAAGGTATGCTGCGCAGGAACGGACGGCTGCTCGAACTCTCTTGGTGATTGCCAACTCTTCGATCGTGGGTTGCCGACCGTTGTCGGAGAAGCTTCATTCGATTTGTCCGGTGACCGCCACGAGCTGGGCGTGCACGGCCTTGACATAGTAGTGGGCGGCCTCCATCAGGGCTAAGGCCGGCGCTGCGGAACGAACAGCTGTTGTGCCGCTCTTGCCAGTTGCTATCCCCGAGGCAGATGCTGCTGCCGCCGCCTGAGAAGCAACAGCGATCGTTTGGGCTGCCTTGGCCGCCCAGACGCAGACTACAGTCGCCCTCACGAAGCTTATTAGCACGCGCCTGGCAGCTACGGCCGCGCTCTCGCCGGAGTGGGCGGCCGAAGTTACCCTCACAACGTGGGTCCACGTCCCCATCTTTCACCATCGACGAATGAACAGTGAAATGATATTTGGGGAGTGAGTTAGTGTGCTTGACACGCCGGCTATGGACTATAGCCGACGCAACTTCTCGCGTAAGCCGTAGGCGTACTATACACCGACGGTGCTCCTAGATATTTTGTGCTGCATCTCACTGATACGTCTCCATCGTATCTACTTTTCCAAACACTTTTGCCCTTGTTTTGGACTCTAACTTGCATGATTTTAATGGAACTAACCCGGACTGATGCTGTTTTCAGCAGAATTGCCATGGTGTTATTTTTGTGTAGAAATAAAAGTTCTCAGAATGACCTGAAAATCAACGGAGAATATTTTTGGAATATATAAAAAATACTGGCGAAAGAATCAAGGCCAGGGGGCCACACCCTGTCCACGAGGGTGGGGGGCGCGCCTACCCCCAGGGACCCGCCCCTGCCTCGTGGGCCCCCTGATGCTCCACCGACCTCAACTCCAACTCTATATATTCACGTTCAGGGAGAAAAAAATGAGAGAGAAGGATTCATCGTGTTTTACGATACAGAGCTGCCGCCAAGCCCTAATCTCTCTCGGGAGGGCTGATCTGGAGTCCGTTCGGGGCTCCGGAGAGGGGAATCCGTCGCCATCGTCATCATCAACCTTCCTCCATCACCAATTTCATGATGCTCACCGCTGTGCGTGAGTAATTTCATCGTAGGCTTGCTGGACAGTGATGGGTTGGATGAGATTTATCGTGTAATCGAGTTTGTTTTATTAGGGTTTGATCCCTAGTATCCATTATGTTCTGAGATTGATGTTGCTATGACTTTGCTATGCTTAATGCTTGTCACTAGGGCCCGAGTGCCATGATTTTAGATCTGAACCTATTATGTTTTCATGAATATATGTGAGTTCTTGATTCTATCTTGCAAGTCAATAGTCACCTATTATGTGTTATGATCAGTTAACCCCGAAGTGACAATAATCAGGATACTTATCGGTGATGACCATAGTTTGAGGAGTTCATGTATTCACTAAGTGTTAATGCTTTGGTCCGGTACTCTATTAAAAGGAGGCCTTAATATCCCTTAGTTTCCAATAGGACCCCGCTACCACGGGAGGGTAGGACAAAAGATGACATGCAAGTTCTTTTCCATAAGCACGTATGACTATATTCGGAATACATGCCTACATTGCATTGATGAACTGGAGCTAGTTCTGTGTCACCCTATGTTATAACTGTTGCATGAGGAATCGCATCCGACATAATTGTCCATCACTGATCCATTGCCCACGAGCTTTTCACATATTGATCTTTGCTTAGTTACTTTTCCGTTGCCATCGTTACAATTACTACAAAACTGCTACTGTTACCTTTGCCACCATTACCGGTACTATCATATTACTTTGCTACTAAATACTTTGCTGCAGATATTAAGTCTTTTAGGTGCGATTGAATTGACAACTCAGCTATTAATACTTGAGAATATTCTTTGGCTCCCCTTGTGTCGAATCAATAAATTAGGGTTGAATACTCTACCCTCGAAAACTGTTGCGATCACCTATACTTGTGGGTTATCAAGACTATTTTCTGGTGCCTTTGACGGGGAGCATAGCTCTATTCTTTGAGTCACTTGGGATTTATATCTACTAATCACTATGAAGAACCTGAAAGATAAAAGAACCAACATTTTCCCCTCAACTACGAGGGGAGGTAAGGAACTGCCATCTAGCTCTGCACTTGATTCACCTTCTGTTTTGAGTAAACTTGCGACACCTACTCCTGCTATTCATTCTGATATGTCGCATGTTATTGATGATGCCACTTTTGCTTTGCATGATACTTATGATGAAACTACTTCTATGCTTGATAATACTGTGCTACTAGGTGAATTTCTTGATGAACAACTTTCTAGGGTTAGAGAGAATGAAATCATTTAAACTGATAAAATTGATGAAAGTGACGATGAAGATTCTCCCCATAGATATGAATTGCCTATTGTGCCTGAGGGTTATGTTATGGATGAAGAAACTGCTAGAGACTTCTTAGCTTGCAATGATAGATATGATCTTAAGAAACTGCTAGCT